>NC_054552.1:22408183-22708183 GCF_017654505.1 Polyodon spathula
GGCTGGGAGTTCCACGATGCCTTAGTAGGGTAGCACTCTATGGTAAAGGGAAAGTGCAGCTGTCAGGCTCGGCTCTAACTGATGAATTCAAGTGTGCTAAGGTTCGGCTAGAAATTACACTGCTGGAATCATGTGCCGAGTGTATAAGTGAGGTAGCACCCGTAGTGAGAACAAGGAGAAAGTGGGGAGCAAAGGACATGGTGGAAGATGTAAAGGCTGCCCTTCACATCAGTGATATTATGGGGCAAGTACAACAGGAAAGAGGAGGCCTTGGTCCCAGTTTGGCTCCACGAGAGGCACAAAGTAGCTCCAGCTGAAAGGAGCAAGTTGGTAGTTACTGAAATGCAAAAGCAGGAGGATGATGTGCATCAAGGTGGTGTTCCGCTAAGCAGGAAGAATGGATGAGATGGGAGACTGTGGAGCAGCATAAGATTGGCTGGCGAGACCTGTGAACAATGGAAGAGGAGGATCAGCTTCCTAATCAGGGCCACATGTGATGTTCTTCCAAAACCGCAGAACCTGAATGTGTGGGTAGGAGAGAACCCTGCATGTCCTCTGTGTTTATCACTGGCTACCCTGAAGCACATTCTTACATGATGTAAGGTGGTTCTGAGCCAGGGTTGCTTCACTTGGCATCATGACCTGGTGCTGCAATGCTTGGCATAAGCACTGAACACTGAAAGAATGAAATAATAAGCTCACCAGCTCGCCGCCAATATCAGCAAAGGCTGGCACACAGAGAACTACATTCCTCCATCCAGGAGAGCAACCAACAAGAAAGGATATTAGAACTAAGATTTGTGGTTTCTGGTGGAGCTAACAGTGCCATGGGAGGACTCCGTGGATGAGGCATATGAGAGGAAGAAACTCCAGTATGGAACAGCAGGGGTGGAGAGTCTGGGTTTATCCAGTAAATGTGGGTGTCGAGGATTTGTCACACACTCCATGACCCGGGTTCTTAGGGATACTGGATTCAGTGGACAGGAATTGCAACATGTAGTGAGGGGGAGGGGAGTTGTGTTGGCACACCAGCATCACTATTGAGCCTTCCTGAGGTGTTGTGGGCTATTCGACAAAACACAGAAGACGAGAGGTGCCGACTTGATGACCTCTACAAAGTACCCCATCCAGCCCATTCCAGACAGTTGCCATGCTGAGGCGCTAAGAAGGCACTTTGGTTGATCACTGGAGCCAGCATCGGCACCTTTTTTCTGCTGATTCACCAAGGAGGCTGCAAATAAGCAGATCCCTGTAGCCAGCATTACACTTCAGCCATCGACACGGAGCCAATAGGAAATCCACGTTACCTGGAGAAAAAGCACTGAAAATCTCTCCAAGAACAAACCGGAAAATCATCAAGGAAGTCACAAAGAACCCCAGAGTAACATCCAAGGATCTGCAGGCCACTCTCTCCTTGGCTAATGTGAGTGTTCATGACTCAACTATCAGAAAAAAGACTGAACAAGAATGGTGTTTATGGAAGGACAGCCAGGAGGAAACCACTGCTCTCTGAAAAGAAAATTGCTGCCCGTCTGAACTTTGCCAAAGAGCACATATGATCCATAAGACTTCTGGAACAATGTTCTCTGGACAGACCAGTCAAAGGTAGAACATTTTGGCCTCATTGAGAAACATTATATTTGGTGAAAACCAAACACTGCGTTCGAACAGAACAACCTCATCCCAACCGTCAAGCATGGTGGTGGGAGTGTGATGGTTTGGGGCTGATTTGCTGCCTCAGGACCTGGAAAGCTTTCCATCATTGATACAACCATGAATTCTGCATTATATCAGAAGATTCTAGAGGAAAATGTCAGGCTATCCATCCATAAGTTGAAGCTGACCTGAAAGTGGGTGATGCAGCAAGACAATGATCCTAAACATACAAGCAGATCTACAAAAGAATGGCTGCAGAAGAAGAAATTCCACATTTTAGAATGGCCTAGTCAAAGTCCGGACCTAAACCCCATCGAAATGTTGTGGCAGGACCTGAAGCGAACTGTCCATGCAAGGAAGCCCTCAAATGCCACCGAGCTGAAGCAGTTCTGTAAGGAGGAATGGGCCAAAATTCCTCAAAACTGATGTGAGAGACTGACCAACAGTTGCAGGAAATGCTTAGTTGAAGTCATTGCTGCTCAAGGGGGTGCCACCAGTTACTGAATCTAAAGGTTCACATACTTTTTCTCACATGGATATTGAATGTTGAATCATTGGTGGATAAATAAATATTGAAAAGTATCATGTTTAATTGGTTTATCTTTATCTATTATTAGGACTTAGATTAAGATCTAATAACATTTTAGGTTTGAAGTATGCGAAACATGTGAAAATCCTAAGGGGTTCACAAACTTTTTCTCGGCACTGTATGTGTTATTTCAGAAAATTAAATAAGCTTTTTAGAAAAATAAAAATCTGGGGTGTACAGTTTGTTATATCCTTTATTTCAGAAAAATAAAAAGAGCAGTAAAATGGATGAGAACAAAAAGGGTACAAAGTGCTGAAAAAAAACAAGCTTAAAAATGAAAAAAACAAAAATGTATAAAGTGTTGAAAAAATAAAGCAAGTTGAAAAAGTATAGAGTTGTCTAAAAAAAAAATATTAAAAAAAAATATGAAGTGTTTTAAAATTAACAAGGATCAGATGCTGCATGTACAGAGCTAAATAGACCTATACAAAAGTAAAGGGACACAGGCTGGTCTTAAACACAGAAGCGAGTCTGTTGAAAAAAGACAAAATGATTAAAATAAGGAACAACCTGTTTAAGAAATGTACAAACTTAACCCAACACATAAATAAATACATAAATAAATAAAATAAATCGTGAGACCCTGTATACCTGGCTAAGTTAACATTTAAAAAAACCTTATCGCATTATTTACACTGAACAAAAATATAAACATGCAACAATTTCAAAGATTTTACTGAGTTACAGTTCATATAAAGAAATCCATCAATTGAAATAAATTCATTAGGCCCTAATCTATAAGGTAGGGGTGTGGATCAGAAAACCAGTCAGTATCTGGTGTGACCACCATTGCCATCGATAAAACGCAATTGCGTTCGTTGTCCGTAGCTTATGCCTGCCTATACCATAACCCCACATCCACCACGAGGCACTCTGTTCACAACGTTGACATCAGCAAACCGCTTGCCCACACAACGCCATACACGCCGTCTGCCATCTGCCCGATACAGCTGAAACCGGGATTCATCCCTGAAGAGCACACTTCTCCAGCATGCCAGTGGCAATCGAACATGAGCATTTGCTCAATGAAGTCGGTTACGATGCCGAACTGCAGTCAGGTCAAGACCCTGGTAAGGACGACGAGCACGCAGATGAGCTTCCCTGAGACGGTTTCTGACAGTTTGTGCAGAAATTCTTCGGTTGTGCAAACCCACGGTTTCATCAGCTGTCCGGGTGGCTGGTCTCAGATGATCCTGCAGGTGAAGAAGCCGGATGTGGAGGTCCTGAGCTGGCATAGTTACACGTCGTCTGCGATTGTGAGGCCGGTTGGACGTACCGTCAAATTCTCTAAAATGATGTTGGCGGCAGTTTATGGTAGAGAAATGAACATTCAATTCTCTGGCAACAGCTCTGGTGGACATTCATGCAGTCAGCATGCCAACTGCACGCTCCCTCAAGACTTGAGACATCTGTGGCATTGTATTGTGTGACAAAACTGCACCTTTTAGAGTGGCCTTTTATTGTCCCCAGCACAAGGTGCACCTGTGTTTAATCAGCTTCTTGATATGCCACACCTGTCAGATGGATGGATTATCTTGGCAAAGGAGAAATGCTCACTAACAGGGACGTAAACATATTTTTGCATACAATTTGAGAGAAATAAGCTTTTTGTGTGTATGGAAAATTTCTGGGATCTTTTGTTTCAGCTCATGAAACATGGGACCAACACTTTACATGTTGCGATTATATTTTTGTTCAGTATATTTTACACAGCTTGAGACCCAAGCATGTGTAAAGGAAACACACAGCGCTTTTGAAATGTCCCTAAAAAATGTCTTGAGCTGAAAACATTAAAAAGCCTCCAAAAAAAAAAAAAAAATACAAACCTTGACTATCGGCTGCCATTATGCTAGACTTGTTACAATGTATTTGCTTAAAGAAAAAACATTTTTTTAAATAAAATACTACAAACCTTAAATGTGTCTGTTTGTCTGTGTCTGAGGTAATGGGAACACTGCTGTACACTAAACTGTGCCCCTCATGGAGCTAAGGGATGTCGCTCAAAGATAAGAAACTACGGGCCCAGCACTTTCATTTTAAAAACCTATTGCATTATTTATTTCACACAGCTGGATATACAAGCACATGTAAAACGGTCAGCTTCTGAAATGTCTGTATCTAATTTTCAGAGCCACTGGAGTTTTCTACAGTGCTTTTTTTAACAAAATAAGTTAGATGAATGATCTATGATGCATGAAGCAACTACCTTGGCTTAACTTGTCCGTTCACTTCACATATAAGGCAAAGTACTAATGCTCTTTGTTTTTCATGTAGATAATGACAATGACTGAGAACAGTGCTGAAGGTAGGTTGTAAAGATTATATACATTTTCCTGGATTTTCTGATTGAGTAGATTCAGCTGCCAAACTTAGCCCCCTTGTTTTTATGAAGAGGGTTTACTTTGATTTGTATATTCTAGGACTTACAAAAAAGTGTTCAGCCACCTTACACATACAGCTGGAAGAACTACCAGTACTTGAGATTCCCTTAAAGGATCAGGGCCCTTAATAAAACAGGGCTGCTATCACTTTTGCAGCAGGCAGAGGGAGCTCTTGCTGCAGTTTTGTTTTGCAACACAGAACTGCGCACACCAGACACCACTAGTGTTGATAATCCAGGCACAACACAAACGAGCCACACTTGCATTCTGTACATGTTCCGGTACGGAGCCCAAACCAACACTTGTCCCAAGACAGTATTATTGTCTTTATACATCAAGCCATACTGACTAAATCAGTGCTGTCCATAATGATTTGTGTATCTGTCAGCGTGATTCTTTTCATGTTTTTACATTTGCTATGTAAAAACAAGTTTTAATTATTTGTATTTGTAAAAATATGCCTGCTGAGTGACAATTCCCAACACCAGGAAAACTAGACTAGACAGAGCCACACTGCTCATATACATTCACAGCAAATAATGTGTGTGTGAGTTACTGAAAGTAAATACATTTTCTCTGCATTTTTATTTCAGATCTGGATCGAATTTTCTTGCAAAGTGCCAACAGAGTATTCATTGCTAATACCAATGACTGAATTATGTTCTGCTGTGCATTTGTTATTTTGATAATAAAGGTATTCAGGTTAAGGGAGGGGTTGGATTGGCTTAGTGAAAGGCACGTAAGGAAATTCAATTCGAAAACTGTGACGTGCTGTTAAATTAATAATGAATCTGTTTTTACCTTATATTTAAATCAATCTATAGCATTGCGTTGTTTTTGTCAACATTTCAAATGTTATTACTTTTCAGCAAACCTGAAAAAAAATGGACCACAGCACTATCGTCTGTGTAAATAAATGGATTTTTGTGTGTGAAGCTTGTATTCTGTACTATGGTATATAAACTGTTGTTTATATTGAATGTATTTCCAATGGTGATTTAGGCCTACCTAAATAAAGACCCCTCGGCACGTAGAAGTTGAATGTTTCCTACCAAAAAAACTTTTGAGATATTATTTGTGGCTGTTATTACGAAAAAAGTGGAGTCAAACAAGGGTGGCACTTTAATGAGACAAAAAACATCAGACAATGAAATGGGTTCAAGTGAAGGTGGCAGACTAGGAAGTGGTATTTCTGATGGTAGAGCAAGCCACAGTGATTTCCCTGACATAGCTGCAGGTGGAAATGAGGGCGGCACCAGTGTTCAAAATGAAAGTACATCTCCAGATGAGGTGTTTTGGCAAATTAACTCTTCAGAAACTGTCCCCAGCTATGGAAAAGGGTCTGGTTCCTCAAAGAAGGAAATATTTAGGACCAAACAAAGAAAATTAAAAAAAAAAACGGAAATTGGTGGAAATGCAGCTTGTACAAACTTACATAGAAAAAACAACATTGAAAACTTACACGATTAATAACAAACTACACAGCATTTACAGGTACCTTACAGCTCATAAGTGCTACGTGTTTTGTGATAAGAGCCGTGAGAAGAATGTCATTCTAACAACTGAGACAGCATCCGTGTTGAAAAAATCAAGGGGGTTTATAAAATCTTGTGCCTTCAGACTGCAGTACAACATGGGAGTGCTTGGAAACATTGCTAGAACTGATGTGCTGCTTGATGACACTAAGGAGTTTGTGATTAAGCACCCATATCGCAAGTTAATTTTCCTAATGTTTATCGATTACTTTGAGAAGTTTGTTAAGGATGTACTCGTCCCTGTTCTTGCACTATTTTTAGAAGTTCAGAAGAAAAACTTGTTGAAAATGGAAGCTGAGTAGGCTGTAGAAACAACAGGCCCACTGTCTCTACTGTTACCATGGTTTTAAAGATAAAGTGCTGTTCAATTCAGCAAATGCGTTTTCACATACTGTTAACATCCTGACACTATGGAAACATGCAACCCAATCAATAACAACACAGTGAATTGAAATCATTATAAATCATGTGTAAGAAATTAACAAGTCACAGCAACTGATACAAACGTGTTGATTTGATTGTGTGTTTGAGACAAACTTTGCATAAAAACTGTAGTACTGAGTTAACTGTTCAAAACCAACTGATTTTGTGTCATGTGTACGTAGTTTTACAAAGTTAAGACACAGAAAATGTTTTCTGTGGTGAATGAAGGAATGCTTACTTTTCTGAAGCTTAATTGTCTCTCCATTTGCTTTATGGTGTTTGGGATGTAACTAGTGATTGTATAGTTGCTTGTAAGTGTGAGCAACAATATTTACTTGATTAAACTTGCAAATATAATCAATGAGACGGACTAATATTATTAGAAATAATGCTGTGTGGTCACTGTATTTGTTTGCATTATCACTTCTTTTGCTTATTCAATTTTCCTAATAAAGCTGATGTTATCAATAATACCAAAGAATTACAGTGCTTTTCTAAGCTTACATTTGCACCATGATAAGTCCTGAGTCACAGCAGGTTCCATCTTCTACAATTCACATTAAATGGACAGTAAAATATCATCTATAGGTATGGAATGCATCTCAGCCTGTTGAATGGAAAGGCAAGGGCTGAATTCAGAGAGGAACGTCATGCCTTTCAACTAGAGCCAGCTATGTAGTCGAGAGGTAAGTACGTGTCTTATGCTGATGTCAGGAGTAGATCTAAACATGTATCATGTTTTAGTAGAATTACATTTTTAAATTAATTCACCCATCTCAAATACTACCCTGATTGTAGATGTCATTTACAGTCCCTGTTCTACCCGCAAAAAACAAAATTGTCAGGAAATGTTTTTGTTAATAATTTGTATAGTTTCTCAAGCAACGTTTAAATGTAATGTAATTGATCTTCTATTAGGGTAACAGTACAAGTCAATCCCACTGTGACAAATGTCTATTATGTAGAACGGTCCATTTCAAAGATTCCAAAAGATGGTTCCTTTAAAAAAACAAACAAAAACAAAAACATATTCTGCATTTTGACAATAATATTTTTGCCTGCTAAATGGTGCTTTTGTACCAGACGCATCACTGGCACATTTCACATTTACACCAGTAAAAATAAGTCTACCATTACAAAGCAGTTAAAGCGGGTACAGTAACTGAATACTTTAAACATAGTAATTACAGATACTGCAAGGACTCCATGCGAACTGCAGGAAGCACCAAGCTCTAGACTCCCCTTCCTGCCACTCCCTTCAGGAAAGCAGGAATCGCAGCATGACAGCTGTGGACCTCCTCCAAGAAAAGGGAACAACAGCTACTGTAAGATGCCATGTTGACCTTGGTCCTGGGAGAGAACTAGTTCAGAATATATATCTACCCCAGCTCGATCTTAAAGTCATAAAGTAACAACAGACATGGAAGCATATTAACCTTAAGCGGGTGGGCTGCAGTGCTGGATAGAGTGGTGAGGTATAATCTGTTTCTATGTGAATCCATTCAAATTCTTGTAATAGTTACACATCCAGCTAAACTTGATGGCCACGTGTGCTTTACAAAAATCCTACTTTAAAACATGCAATTTCAGAATGTGGCCAGGGGGTGGAACTGTGTGCTCTTCCATGTGCTCCCCTGTATGCCTGCTGATTTTAATTTAAGTAGCAGGCCTTCCTATGTATACCACAAAAGGTATACACAACTTATGCGCTGTTTATAAGGAGGTATATCGTGGCTTCTTCCATAATTCCGTTACTAGTCCATTGATTGAAGCAATTATAAAGCACAAACATATAGCCCACAGTCTCATAACTGTCTTACTTCAGCATTACAACAAGGGAGCTGGTGTGTATTTTTCAAAATAAGGGATTCATACCAAACTTTTACTGTGAACGTATAACTCTTCTTCCATTGTAAAGTTATTTTCCCAAAGCCCCAACGCTTCCACATTAGAAATATGTTTTCCCTGCATGGCTGAGGGAGAGATTAGCAGGGATATATTTTATCTGAAATCTGATATCTGATCAGCATTCTGCTGGGTGGGACAGACTGGCTGAGGTAATGCCTTCTGCTCTAAATCCACACACCTCGCTAACATGCAGTGACAGGCTCTAAATATCATGCAACACAGAGGAGGGGAAATTTCACTCTTCAGGTGTTGTGCAGTCGCTGCCGGCGTGGAACAAAGCTGAACGTTGATCGTTGTCCTGGGGTAAGCCTTTTGCTTTTTTTATTCACCTTGTTCTGTTTTTAGGAATTTGCACCACTTTATACAAGTATATACTGCAGTGTAGTACTGATTGCTTCTATACTAACAATGGAAGCGATATATGATTAACAAAGTGAGTACATTTCAAAACTTATCACAGCCTCCCTGACTTCCTGTGCATTTTCCATTGATGCTTTTGTTCTAAAGATGCAACAGTCGATTGATTAATTGATTGACATTCTTTGTCCTTGTGCCCTACTTGGAGCATTAGGCTTACAGATGTAATTCATTACTAGCACATGAAATGTTTGTCAATTCCTGTGTTATATTGCCATGTATAATAATATGCACTTGCATGTTTGCAGTTGTATTTGAAGGCTTTTGTGAAGTCAACACCATGTTTTAGCTTTTAAATAATAAAGTTTGTCCTACTTAAACAAGACTGCTACTAAAACAAGTGCATGTCTAACATGTGAAACTGCTTGCGTGTGTTATTCACCATTCCTTAAGACCCCCCCCCCCCCGTAATTACAACTTCAATGTAAGATCCTTATTAGTGTGTATGTGTGATACATTCTTGCAGTTTATTGCACAAAAAACATGCTAATACTGAATGAGTCCGTTATTTGTATCTATCCACTATAGCCTGGTACACTTTCAGAACACTGGATTTTGACAGTAATAAACACAGTGCAGCAAAGGGTTACCCTCCTATTAGCATAAGCAACATTGGACCCTTTAAGTTTTAAGTTTTTGTTTTCTGTTTTACAAACCGTTTTCTTTGGTTTACACATTGGGTGAGTTTTCACAAGCAGCAGGCAGTAATTAGACATCAAAGCTTGCTGCACATACAACTTTGCTAGGGACTAATCTAAAGTGTATTATTCTGCAGTAATCACAACATGTGGGCTTTCATAAGAGCTGGCAGATACAATGCATGACCATGCTTGCTGCTAGCATAATAATTCCATCCTGCTTATTTTGCATTTCTATACGCTCTTTAGGTCTTAAATGTGCAGTTTATAGCAAGCATGCATTTTTATTTTAAAATGTGATCCATTATATTTAAGAAAGTTCTATTTGCATGCTGGGCTTTCAGGAAATCTGTTACCCTTGTCTTCTTGGTCCACGCATGGTTACTGCAGCACTAAAGATGTATGGAATTATCCTGTTAGCTACAACCACTTTAAGTTTGAGCATGGCTTGACTATGGTTTACTACACTTCATTATGCTTTTACCATGACTTTATAAGGGGTTCATTTTTTGTGTAGAGCACTCACTTTCCATCCTTTGAACCCAGGTTTAATTCTGAGTTGGAAAACTGTTGTAAAACCATATGGACCACCTCATCTAAAATTATTTAAAATTGGCATTCAAATATCCAAACTATGCACATTTCGTTCATACTAATTCAGAACTATAAAATATAAGTAGTACCTGTAATACCAAGCTAAAAAGAAAAGGCTAGTCTTTAATAATAACCATTACAAATGCAATCACACTTTAAAAACATACAATAAATGTCAACATTTACATTGAAATATGATACATATCTAAACACTGCCATTGTCAAATATGTTTTATGCCAGTCAATTATGTTTTTTAGTCCATCATTACTTAGATCAGTTAATAGATTGCACCATAACAACCAGTTCTATAGATAAGCACTAAACAATACTGTGCTGTATATATGCCTCCTGGTTTCCAAGCAGGTCCAGCCATAAGGTCTGTTAATACTAATAATGGTGCTCTGCACTAAAATTACTACACAAACCTACATACTTTATATAAGTTTGCCATGGCATGTTTGCACTGTAATTTTGTAGTTTCCCCATGGTTATACTATCACTTTACCATACTCTATCATGGTTTGCCATGTTTGAATATGCTTTACCATACCTCTCTGCCTTACCATACCTTACCTATGCTTAAGCATGCTTTTGCTGTGCTTTATCCCACTTTCCTTTCTTTTACTATGGGGAATATTTAAAGGGATAATAGGTATAATAGCCACCGAGTTTTAAAATTCCAGGGGGGGGGGGGGTGGGGGGTGGGGATTTGTTGGCTGAGTTAGCCGACACTCCTCCGCCTGTAAAAAAAAGAAACAAAAAAGTAGTTTTATGTAAAATACAAAAATTGTGCTGCTGCCGTTTAATTTTTTTTGTTTTCTTAATTCTGGAGTTGATTTATCTACTAAAAAATAAATACATCACAGAAGTCTAATGCAGCGGATTTACAATTTCAACTTTACAGTGATAATAAATAGCTATGAACACACTGAAACTTCATCAGTACAGACAGCAAAAATACAGGGCACTGGTAGTTTTTTTTAAGAAGACTATCAATCGATGTTGAAATCAGCACTTAAAGCACCAATATGGCAAATTTTTTTTTTTTTTTTTTTTTTTTATAAGCACAAACTAGCACCAACATCACTCTGGAATACAGCCTGCTGTTTTGAGAATAGTATTGAAACATGTTTTCAGTACTGAATTCAGTTTATAGCCTTTCCTTTTTTTTAACGTTTTAAAAAAATGTGAAAGCAATGAATTGATATGCATGTGCATACAAATAAAACAGAAGTGCTTCACTAGTTTGACTCAGTTTTACATTTCTTATACTTGCAAATAACGCTTCAGTACCGCTGTCAGAAGTTCTTTGCAGAGTGACGTTATAGGGGCTATCAGAAAATTACTCATTTTTAA
This sequence comes from Polyodon spathula, assembly GCF_017654505.1. Taxonomy (NCBI): domain Eukaryota; kingdom Metazoa; phylum Chordata; class Actinopteri; order Acipenseriformes; family Polyodontidae; genus Polyodon; species Polyodon spathula. The sequence continues at coordinate 22,419,682 of NC_054552.1, forward strand.
ATAAACTTTTACAGTCCAATACATGCACATGTTTGGCTGTTTTTGTAAACATCTGAACGCTAATTAATACAAACCATTGCTATGTTCCCTAGCTGTTTGGATGAACGGGCTAGCATTTCCATTTTTATAGCTTCTTAAATAGTGATTGCAAAATGGGAGCTACAACCTGCATTCCGCATGGTCCTAGTGTTCCACATTCCACTGGATAATCAACATTCTATCAAAATCCCGGGGGGGTGTTCAGCCCACTTTTTAGAATTCCAGTGTCGGCTGGGGACCCCAAGCCCCCCACGTAGTCATCGCCTATGCTTCCTGTAGAGCGAGCCAAAGTTCTCGTCTCTTCACCAAATAAAAATGGATTTAAACTGTATTCCTTGTGCAGAGTCATAGGACTCGACCTGTAAGTATACCTGTACAATTAAAAAGGCATAGCTTCCAATGCTTGTTAAACATTCTCGTCTTTTTTTCTCCAGTATTGGGCTTTTGGTTCTTGTGAATGTAATGGTCATGAAATGTAACGGCACTGGGGAAAATAATTAATAAAGAGTTTTGTGAAAAGTTTCCCCCATTAAAACAAACCAAAAGAAATCTGTATTAAACTAGCAAAAAAACAACATGGTTGCAGATGTAATTTTGGTTTGGATTGTTTCTGACTAGTTTTATAACATTCTAATTGTTTTAAATTCTTTTCAGAAAATTATATTATATGATGTAAACTTTGCAATCGCTACAGTTACTGTGCCTGATTTTTCATGTGGGCAAATTTTTCATGTGTTACATTTACTATGAACAGGGCAATCTGCCTATTATTTGGCCATAGGAGAAATTGGACTACAGGCAATTATGTTTTACTGGTTATGAATTATGTGGATGGATTGTGATTGAAAGAACTCAACACTGTAGCCTTCTGTCCTGAAAATACAAAACACGCCAATCTGCCAACAGTTGTTGGAGTGAGTGTTCCTTAGCTCAGTGTAATTGAATGCAATGTCCGGGGTGTTGTTGGCCTGAAAGCTGTGCAGACTGTGTGAGACCTGCTGGCTGAGTGCAGACTCAATGTGTCTGTCTCTTATCTGCAAGGCCAGCTGTTCTTCCATTTCAAAGTGATAAAACATACGTCTACTGACTTCTAGGTCCTATGGAATATTAAGAAAGCTGGCAGCAGGAATTTGAATCAGTGGATTACTTATAATACATTTGTGATGAGTGGTTCTAGGGTCTTGCCATAGCTATCCCTGTTTTTTCAGCGCTGTTTCACATTTTCTGGACGGCTCCAAACAATTTAACATCACAATCCAAACAACTGCTACTGTATTTCTGGTTCAGGCGTGTAACATTTCTTAGACGCTATTATAAATAGTTTCCTGGAAATGAGGCATATTCAGTAAAGTCACATGACTGCTTTGGAGAGAAAAGGCTCTCCAAGTAGCTTGACTGTTTGTATTGTAGTGTACTGAGGTTACCTTGGCAACACATCTGCTAAAGGTGTAGATACAGGAGAAGAGGCGGTGTGCTACCTGTTTAAATAATTCAGATTGCTGCACAGGGGAAGGGCTGTAGCATTAAAACATGTTTTAAGGCGGTTTTCCCAAATAGTACATAAACTGCCTTTTTAAACAAAACCTAAAATAAATCCCTCTGGTACAGAACTCCCTGCAGTGTTTACAAGAAACACATCACTACACTACCATTGCTTTATCTCTTGTTGACTCCAGCATTGTATTTTTCAACATAATCCTTTTGATTGTTTTGATATTTTTATTCGTCGCCTGGGAACACGTTTCTCAAGTTTTACTCAGGAGTGAACACCAGGAGAAAAATAATTACTCTTTGAAACATAATAGTGTACCCAGAAAAAGCTCCCTCCTGCAACAACACTCATCTGTTCCCACAATATTCAGAGTATTGTTACAGGAGGCAGCATGATCTGTATACACCACGATGTTTACAAGAAAATTCTCTTTCTTTCTGGCAAAGTACCAAGTAAAAGTTGAAAGTTAATTTATGATCTCAATGTGTGAATAAAAATTGGCTCTGTCATGTGTTGAACAACACTCCTAGATGTACAGATAATGGACCACATCCTGCTGTTCTTTGTTTTCTAGCAAGCCTGTAGTTAATAAACCACGAGTGAAGCTCACAGTATCCATTCAGTATATGGCATAGTTTTCTCTTAATTTTAGAGCCTGTTTGTTATTTTTTATAATGCAGGGATTTTACACTATATAAAAAAAAAGCAACCGTTGCCTTGAAAATAATATTTCTTAATAGCTTGACTTGGTGGTGGTGGTGGTGGTGGGGGGATCAGGAAAGTTATTAGAAGATGTAAAGCAGAATTTGAATTAGCGTTTCATAAAGTTAGTATTCTAATAATTTATGGAACTGTCAGCAGTTAAGTGATGTTTACATAAGACTTTTGAGGACGTTCTCTATCGAATCTGAAGATTTATAAAAAAAACAAAAAAAAAACAAAGGTAAAACCCAAACCCCACTGCGTTTCAATTCCAGCACAGTCAGAGATTCTACTCTTGACAGGCACTGGCGCAATCAACAAAACTGACCTTTAAAAGGCATGCTGCAAACACTTGTTGCATAACTTCTCTAGCTTTACCTACTCGAGAGTCGGTTTACTTCCTTTTACACTTAACCAGCCCTATAGTTAATGCTGAAATAACCCTGGCTTAAATAAAAACAGTACATTTATTTGATTATATTTCTGTTTTATTTAGGTTTTGATAATCTCCACACTTGACTTAACTAATAGGATGAAATATTTAAAATAAAAAAGAAACATGGTCTGGTCTATTGGCATCTACTTTGGCCAGGACTACAAGCAGATTGCACTGCATGTTCAGAGACAAGTAAACCCTGTTAATCTGGCCTTACACTAGCTGTCTGCAACCCTCCCCTTCAGCTGCCATTCTTGTACCATACCTTGCAATGAACATGGTAACATTCGGAAGGTGAGCAAAATACATTTGTAACAGATACAGCATCTGCTACTGCTACTGGCCCATAACATTTTAATATCATATTGTTATTTTTGACAGGATGTCAGAAACTAAAACAAGCAGCGTAACTGGTTGCTGCATAAGATGTAAATTCTCTAGAAATGACCAACACAGAACACACGATCAAAACAAACGAGAACAGGACCATCGCAGCTCCAGTCAAGTCACCTTAAAAACATTTAAGAAACGCAGTCAGAAGCAATCAAAAAGCTTGACAAACATCATAAGAAGTGGAGACTAATGCTTTACCATTCCTCTGGGTTTTACAATGCTTACCTGTGCGTTATCATGCTTTCACTGTGCTTTATTACCCTTTGCTATGCTTTTACCATGGGAAACTTTTACAGTATAGGGTGCACTGAGACCTTTTGTCTATTTTATTTGGATTTTTAACAAATATTCAGCCATGCAAAAATCATCAGAACAATAGGCAAAATATAGTATAACTTTGGTATCCAGGAAAGTACTGTATGATACATTTGAATGAGTCCGGCTGGCAGCTTTAACCTGAGAAAGGAGCATTTCAGTGTTGCAAAATTAAAATGTTACAGTACACTGAATTCACCACTGATCACTGTCTGCTTGCCTTTAATCTGGGGCTCAGCTTGATTGCAGCACTGTCTGCATCCGGCCCTCCTCCTCCTCCACACTTTTAACCCCATCATGACTGGGAGCACATACTGTAGATACAATTTCATGTGTATTTGATCTTTTTTTTAGTAATGTAATGATGGTCAAATTGAAGGTTTCCTTGTGGCATGACTTTGATTAGTACAATAAATTACCGGTAGTTGAGTAGTAAATGTTCTGAAGCCCAAAAAATGTGGCAATAGGCAAATTCATTTCCGAAATCCATTTCATTCTAGATGTCTACACCTTAACCATAATACCCAAACATTATCCTGCCTTTCAAAATATTAGCTTCCTGTTTTGTGAGGGACATATTTCAGACTTTTCAACCACTCCTGTATAAATCGAACAATGGTTTTGTAAAAGACCACAAAACAATCTATCAGTCTGTTTAGATGCTGCTTATTCCAGTCAGTGTGAGTAGTTATATATCTGAAAGACTTTACTCACGCTGATATTACTGATGTACTGTATTACGATTTGATACAAAGATAACAATAATAATTTCAACTAGTAAAATAGGCAGACATACCTCTCAAATACACCAAAACTCACCTTGAGGTGTCTTAAGCTAGTCAGAGTTCACTGCCATTTGTATTAACATTGATTTAGTGAATTTACACCAAAATGACTAAATCTGGATGGCCAGCCAGTACATTTGTGTTATATTTTCCATTGCTGGTCTCCAGCAGAACCTTGTTTTATGATTGATGAACCTCAAGTTCTCACGCCAGGCTGTCATTTCAATTGGAACTAATAAATAACAATTTATCCTATGACAATAAGATAATAATAATAATAATAATAATAATAATAATAATAATAATAATAATAATAATAAATATTATTATTATTATTATTAGTTACATCAGGATCATTTTGGTCCCATGTCAGTATCATACCCTGCTGGAAATCCCAGCTTCTGTTGGTAAATTCGAAGATTTTTTGGCCTCTTACTGGGTACTCAGCCGGTATAGAAAATCCTAGACAAGTCTGAAGGGAATAGATATGGAGGAAAGACATAAAACAGCTAACCTTAGAACTTAAAAGGACCCGTTTAACCAGCTCCCGACTAGCGCCAACTCTGGTGAACTACGATGAACAGCTGAAACACTACTGGTCATTGCTGGAATTTTCCACAGGGGTATTCTGTGCATAATATTGCAAATATTGTGTACATATGTTTACTGTTGTATATAATTTGCAGCATGTATTTAATTGTATTCATATGATATACAGTATATAAAGAAAAACTATATTAAATGTACTTATTTATTTGATTTATATTTTAGACATACTGTATAATGTTCGACTTGGTGAAAAAAAAGTATATATTCAGGAATACAGCTCTAACATTCAAGAGTTTAGCATAAGGTCAGTGTTGAGAAAAAATACCAGTGCAAAACAAATACATTTTATTATAAGTGATATCATTTTAATATATACTACAGTGTATGCCTATTTATATTTTGCACATTGTTCACCGTGCGTACATTTCTAGTAGTCTCATACTAACTTGCCTTAAAAATGCCGCGTTTGTGACGCCACCTTAGTCAAATCCGTTTGCATGGCGACCCTAAACTCCACCTCGCAGTGTCTGCGTGGATGTGTTGACAGCTCTCGAATTCCAAATCCATTCCAGCTCCAACTGGCTGGCTGTGACTGGCTGCCTGAATCTCCGCGAGAATGGTTCTGTACTCCGGCCGTCTCCCCCTGTGCAATCCCGGGAAGAAATGACAGCGCCGGGAAAAGGCGAAGACGCTTGTTCTGTTGCATTGAAGGTACTGTATCAAAAGTATGTAACACTCATTTAAATCGCTTCAGCTAAGAAGATGCCGTTCTCTTTCGTTTTATCTTTCTCAGTTACAAATGGATGGATTCACGGGGTTTGCAGCTTTGCACAGTGTAGACATACTCATTTAATTTGCAACTTAAGACAGGCTATTTTAAAATCTTCTGCATTTTTATCCTGTCCTCTATAAACCAACAGTGAATACCGTAGTGAAGGGGGCGGCCCTCATACGTGTCACGAGATTAATATTACACAATATAGACAATAAATAATATAAATAGAAGAAAACACCATTACAACGAGAAACTTCATATTTATATCGCACATACAAGTGCCATCGTTTAATACGGCTTCTCATTCGAGGTAACGGAACCAGTTGCATATCTGCACTATGCTGTTACTTTTTTTTTTTAGATGGGTAGAGACGCGATTTCACATATAAAGAGGTTTTGTTTGCTGTGTTTCGAAAATGATTTTGTCGCAGCAGGAAGAGCTGTTGAATAGAGCCTTTGAATAGCGAGTACATCTCCCTTCCAAAAACATACCGCACTATTTAGTATTTTGGGCATTAGTACTGTTAAACTTTTTTTTTTTTTTAATGCAAACATACTCAAGATACTTATTTCTAATAATCAGCACGCTATATTCATTACAATTATTGTTATTATTCAGTAAACTCAGTGTTTTAATATCGCTTAAGGAGTTTAAACCAAAACAAAGGACATTAGGTAGCCGAGACCTGTGTTTGTTTTGATAGATGCTCCTACATTATTCTTGTACTGTATTTTAACTGGTTTGTATTGGTTGTGTTTATATGAATTAGTTTTTTGTGTGTGTGTGATATTCCAACTTCTTGACCAGATCTCCCCTGAAAAAATAAATCTTATTCTCAGTGGGACTTTGCTGGTTAAAAAAACAACAACTAAATAAACACCAATAAAGCAAGATAGCAATAATAATAATTACAGTAAATACATGTTTTAGTTTCATTTTTGACTTGTCTGGTTATTTAAACTCGCTGAAACCAGCACAACGACGTTTGTCAAGCTTCAAGCCAGTGCAGGAACTTTTATCAGGCCACTGTCTCTGGAACAGCCAGCAATTTCTAACTGCACTGTACTGTGTCACTACAACACATTCCCAAGTTTCCAGTTGCTTGCCTGTGGAATACTGTAGATACACAATCATAGTGTTAAGATACACACTGCTCTGTTAAAAACAACAATCACATGTTGAAGACCACCTACTTTAAGTAACCTGTTTTATTTCAGCAACGCACAACTCGCAGGCTTACAGCATGCTGCCAAGGATGTTTCATGTTAAATATTGCTTAAGGTTGAGTTGTCTCTGGGATCAAATGTCTGCCTTCCAAGAACTGATACAACAAACAAACCTGAAGGGGACTTGCTAGAAATTTCCTGGTAAGTGGTTATTTATATTTTCATCAGTCCATTTCCTGACACATTCTGTGTAAGGGCTCACTCAACAGTATACGAACTTGAAATTATTATTATGATTGTTTTATTAGATTTTTTACTGTTACCTGGGCTTAGGTCAGGTCAGTTATACAGCGGAGAATAGTGTTGGTACCCGGGTTGAAATGACTCGAGTCAAAATTTTTCGTGACTCCGACTCGAGTCATTGCCATCAAAGACTCTACTTCACTCTACAATCCCTGCACGTAAAGACTCGACTCGAGTCAACTCCCTGCCGAAAAGACATGACTTGACTCAAGTCAAGCAAAAAAGTCTCCATCTGACTCAAGTCATTGTCTTTATAATAAAATCAATAACAAACTTATGTTATTTTCAATGCATGCAACCCCACTTTAACACAAAAAATAATGCCAGGGCATATTAAACAGCATGGCAGAAAGTTATTTTTCAGGTTTCATTAACACACAAATAAAGGTAATAAATGCAAAACATTTCTAATTAAAATTTTACCTAGTGAAAGCTTGAATAATTTAATATTATAATATATAATATAATAATTTGGGAAGTATTTGGTGCTCGCTGTTTTATTGTATGTATGGCTGTATGTATTTTATCTATTTATTTATGGACACCATATCTCTTAAGGGAGTTGGTGTTTTGTAGCTATTTTTAAATTCCCCTATAAATCCAATTCTGAATACAACATTGTTTACAGTACACTTTTGTTAAGCTAATACAAACTAATAAAAACTACAAACATTTGGAAGTTTACCTAAACTAATATTAGCCAGTCCAAGGTCAGTGCTAATCAGGGTCTGTGAAACTAGAGGTTTATGTTTAAAGTCTTAGTTAAAGACTTTAACTAAGGCTTACAACGTTTTTCTTTTCTTTCTTTCTGGTCACATTTTATACTTCAAGTTTTATGTATATGTATATTAAGTATAAGATGTGACCGGAGAGAAAGTTTAAAAGATGAATTTGTTTCTGTACTTTTTTCAATCCAGTATTATGTTTTGTTATGCCATTAGGACGCCGACAGACACCTTTTTATTATGTTTTGTGCTTTTGTGAAACAGTATCTGTTACTTAAAAATGTCTTGTTGACATTTAATGGAAAAAGACACTCCGCAGCTCAGCTTACACTAAGAGGAGAGATATGTAGTACAGATTGTGTTACCTGTGAATTATATAACATTTTGCCTCAGTTTCTTTATTTTTCTGTTTGTCTCCTATGTGTTAAAACCTTGAAGTAATATCTCAACATGAAATTAAATGCCACCAAATTAATGTATCTGAAACAAAACTATTAAGGGAGTGCCGGTGTTGAAAAGTGAGAAAATATTAGATATGTTCTTTGTTTTGTGGTATCATTCATTATTAAACACCCAACCCAGTTGAGCACAGAGAAAGGGGTCTTTATACAGTGGCAAAATGTGCTTATAAATAGATCAAGGAATCAAATTCACAAAAATGAAAAGATGAAAACAAAGCAGAAACTGTGGACTTTTAATGGTGAAGTGGGGCAAGTATGACCACATTATTGTGCATCCTAATTTTGTATTTAACAGATTTTTTTTATTAATGTATAGATTGCTAATCTCCTGTAAAACTAATTTGATTAACTCACGATATGTTGAACTGTCAGAACCAGTGCTTAATTTGTGCTGGGGCTTGCCGGGCATGCAGAGTCATATTCCAGGTACCTCTAGTTAAAAATTTCATAAAATGCTTTCTTTTTAAATTCTCAACACAGTTGTATCAAGTCTGTAAGTTCTTGCGTGCGCGCTAAAGAGAGAGTCCACTGCCAGGTTTGTAGCCTACTTTAAATTACTTTACGATTTCAGCTTGAGTGCCTTTAAGTAAGATGACACTGGCTACAACTCTATTGTGATTTTTTTTATGCACAAATATGCTTACTTGATTTGAAAAACGTCATGAACGATACAAGCAACTTCTTACACTACTTGGTTTGATTAAATGAGTAGGATACAACAAAATATGAAAGCTGATCATTAATTTCAACAAAGAGCAACAACAACTTTTAAATGAAAAACATATATTGTAGCCAACTTCAATTGGAACATTAGCCTGCTATATTATATTGCCTTTTTCAATACATATAATTTAATTAATAGAGAATAAAAATATACTAAGATAACAACTACCAAACCAAAGTTTAATTAATCATTTTTGTAGTCTACCACCGGCTTCTGTTGCACACACATCGCTGATAATAGTGCAGACCGTGAGTCAAACCAATGTTCATGTGCTTTTTTTTTTTTAAATCAGTGTCGTCCTCTGAATGCCTTATTATTTTAGTTGTTTAAACCATTTAAATGCAAAACTATAACAAAACATGTTTACAGGCTTTTTCTTTTTTTTGGCCCTGTGGTTGCATATAGTTCATTTTTCTGTAGGTACATATACTTTGTATATGTAGAATACATGAATGTAAACATCTAACCCTAGTATGTACAATACGCTTTCAAATAAACGTGTTATGATTTTGAATGTGTGGTTCTTAAGGACGGTCATTGCTTGCGCCATGGCACCTCTTTATAAATTAAGCACTGGTCAGAACTAATGACTCGAAGTGTCATTAGGAGCAGGAATACTGTAATCATGGATGATTTCAATGTTCCCAATATAAACTGGGGAAGTCCAGTGGAGTGTGATACAGTACAAACTGAAGTGACTGATGCAGTAAATGATTGCTTCCTGACCCAGTGTGTCTAAAACACAACCAGGGACAGAGCAATTCTCTTTCTGTTGAATCAGGTGGGGTTCCTGAGGACTGGAACGTTGTGCCAATATTTTAAAAGGGGAATTTGAAAAGATTACTTTGCTGTCCATTGCCTCAATAATACATCCTGAAAGCACATGTGTTGATCTGGCAGGTAAAAAGTGGGGTGCCGATTCAGCTTGCAAGCTGCAGAATTGACAAAGCTAGGTTTCCCTCCGGTGCTAAAAACCTAAGGAAAATGCAATACATTTAGGATTTGTAGACTGCTTCTGGAGCCAAGCAGAAAGAGTGACTGTGGTCCTCTCACTTGACCCAAGCTGGATCTGGAACTAGGCCTCCAGAAGGCTGTGTTCTAACCTAGTGCTCATCTAACACAATTTCCTAGTAATTGGGGAAAGATGGTTTGATAAGTAAGTAGGATTATGGAATAAAAGAGGCTGTAGATTGTAACTGCTGGTAAATTCTCTGGACATACTTAACTTTGTGTCAACGGTGATGTCATGTTAGCATTTAAAGTGATCTTTTTGTGGAACCAGTAGTATGTATTTTTCCCTGGTTTTATTAGCATCAATAAAGCTGTGAAGTGAAAACGTCTGGCAGTGAGCCCGTCTGTAATTGTAGGCCTAATAAGTACCTTTTTGTATTCAGCAGAACTGTATGCACTGTTACCTCACCCCTTTAAACCCATGTTTGTTCTACAGTTTGCTCAAGCTCAATGGGTCAAAGGGCCATTCTGTGAGAATGTAACATCTGTTACATTGGATATGTTCTCAGTGTTTACTGACCACCGGCAAGATCTGTGTTACTCAGATACAGTAGTAAGTGCTATAGTGAATGAATACATTATACTAAGGAACTGCATTGTAATTAATGCAATCATTAAAGTGGTTATAGCTCAGGTTATTTTCAGGTTTTCCACCTTAAGAGTGTCCACACCCCTTTCCAGTAACCAAGCTGATGTTTCCCTTAATGACAAGCAAACTGTGAATTTTCTTTAACCACATATAATTAGGGTTTCTGATTTTCAGTTTTAATTGGTAAAATTTAGTTTGGAGGATTGTAACACGCTTGCAAGATATAAAGCTATATTACAGTATTAGTAGTATTGACACGCTCGTGGAATTTCAAACAGAATTGCAAATTGTGGCAAAATGTTAAAAAAAATGCCTACACACACAAAACTCCCAGAAGAATATGCCCGTGACCATAAGGATTTTGTTGTGGAAGACAGCAAAGGAAAGAAGGTACAACTGAAGTGTGCAAGTACTGTTGAGTTACTGTACATATTGTGACAGAAAGAAACTGAAGTAACCAAAAACAATAATCTCATACCGTATATAAAAAATGAACCACCCCCCCCAAGAAAAAATGATTTACATGTAACTCGAAAATAGCTAAAAATAAGCATGGAAAAATGAAATTAATAAAAACTGAAAAACAGAAGCCCTACGTATTAAAATGTAAATACATGTTTGCTATAACACATTCAGCTCTGGCCAAAAGTTTTGCATCACCCTATAGAATTAACTAATTTTGCTTCATAAAGCTGATGAAACCTGCTGGATAATGTTACAATGTTGTAGTTTTCCATTCAGCCCTCTGACTGGCCGAGACTCATGAGTTGCACGGTGCACCCAATCACAATACAAGGAGCACCCATCTATAGCCAATCATATCAGTGCTTGCGTAACAAGCGTACAGGATACACATGGCGCTAGTCAGGGAAATTGCTATGACATCAAATGTACCTATTTTGAAAAACTACTCAATAGCAAGTTTATGAGAGGGACAGTACTTATGGTGTTGTTGGCGATGGTAAAATCACAATGTTTATAGGGATGTATATCAGGTTAAAAATGTCTTCTTCACAATTATGTATTAATTAAAAATCAACTGAAGACCTACAGCCTCATGTGGCAACTATTACAGGTTTTATAACTCCTGTAATAACTTGTCAGTTCTAAGCAGGCTTAAGGACAAACTAACATTAAAAAAGTAAAAAGCTTCATCTTGAATTAAGATCATCAGGTAAAGCATTCCATAAGCTGGGTGTAAAACCAACATCTGATTCACCCTGAGGGACAGTGAAAGTAAAGCTGTTCTCTCATCTTAAGCCCACCGCACACAGCCCGACTCAAGCCGTCCCAACTCATCTCATCTGAGTTTGCACAGATTCTGCGATCTTGTTGGGCTCAGTTTTGGTTTGACGTCACAATTGAATTTTTCCTGACTGGGTGTCGCACAGACTGAATTACCACAACTAGTTACTGATAATTACTATGTATGCAAATTTAATTAATACTGCCCTCTACACATTTTTGTATTAACTTAACCCAAAATAGCGACCCTCATTATGCATGGCATCGTATGCTAATTAGGCGGCGGAGGCAGCGCCACGAGGCAACCAAAAGAAGCGCTTAGCCTCTTAATTTAGCTATTGACCAGTTACACCTTGCAGACATTTCAGGCAGTGTTTGACTTGTCTACTACACTTTAACATGTGGTAAATAAAATCCAACCTATTGAAGATCGACGCACCGGTTACTTCTGTTTTAGCGCAGTAAGTAAATATAGGCTGCCAGTAGACTGATCATAAAAAGGTACATTGATAATTTACCTTTGATTAGTAAATGCCTAAAAAAACTATTCAAATGTGCACATATCTGGTATTTTTGAATTTGGGACACTCGGAGCAATTCAAGACTAATGTATTTTTACCTGTGGAAGAAATGCTGTCAATATTCCGCCGTCTTGTATGACAAGGCACGTCACTTAAACCTGCTTCACCATTGGTTGACACTGTTATGACTAAACGGTCTCAATCAGTTTTGGTCGGCAACCGCCGCACACGGAGAGACTGTTCATGAATGAAACTGCGTCTGAAAAAGATTAAACATGTTCAATCTTCAAATCTGAAGACATCCCGACTGAAATCTGCATAATATTGGTTTTAAGGGTGCGCACACTGCTACGATTCATCCAGACTCTGTACGGCCAGATGAGATGAGATGAGTCGGGACGGCTTGAGTCGGGCAGTGTGCGGCTGGCTTTAAGGAATATACTGTATATCAGGAAAGATTTTGTGGAAAATTACTATTTTGGCATTTATACATTAGAACCAACCAGTGATACCTTGTTCTTACAGTCAAACAAATCTGAGATGAATTAGATAATAAACCGCAATGATGTGTTTTACAGCATGTCAAGCCATTGGAAATAAAGAAGTAGGGGCTGTTCAAACAAGCACTCTCTATTTGAATACAGTGAATACAGTGACCTTATAAAGAACGTATGAATGGTGTGTTCCTGATTGCAAATTCTTCCAAAACAAATGAGCAATATTCACTCTGAAAGCAGTTTCTGTCTGATGTGTGGGTTTAAATGAAATACATCCTTTTAAAGGATCTGTTAATTCTGATAAACAACACCCCAGCAAGATGCAAAGCACCGTGCTTGTTACAAAGTAGGGTATTACATCAAAGCCGCTTATCTTAAATTTAAAGACATGTTAACATTTGCGGTTGCCAGTCCGTGGTTTACGTTCTGGAAATGTGAAGCGCATTCAAACCAAGACATGTTTACAGCAAGCTCCTGTAGTTTCCATGTTGTGTTTTTGTCCTCTTTTTGTTACATTGGGTTGGCTCAATATGATTTAATTTGTGTTGGCCTTCCAGCTGCTATTGTGGCTTTGCACTGACAAAGGGCTCTGTATTGTATAATTGTTGCCTGTTCAAATATTCCAAACTGAGTGAATACACATGTTCCACCTTGTTGAACTTGTTCAGAGAGAGCTTGTTAAGATCTCCAGAATTGAGGCACTACCCCTCTTCTTTAGAAGTTATTTTGCTTGTATTTTATCCTTCATTTTATATGTAGCTATTTCAAAGACAACACTGTTGCTTCCTTGTAATTAATTCCTTCCAAACTCAGTCGTCTAGCATCAGTCCCCCGGTGTGACCTGAAGCAAAGATATCTGGATGCTGCAGTTTATCTGGTGATTTCATTGAAAACGGCAAAACAACAAAAGATTAGATTGTGGGTACAATAAAAATGTCCATGAACCTAACAAGAGATAAGAAAATGGATTTCAAAGCATTTGATTTCTTTTAAAATGTGATTGACTGAAGCTGATTTACAGGTACACTGCTTTAATGACTCACACAATGCCAGGGATTCCATATGCATGTGTGTTGCATCTGTCTCTGGTGCTTACAGATGTATATCTAAACCCTAAGATGCTTGTCTGTATAAAAGCATTCCTTGGCACTTGACGTGTTTTGCATACCCGGTTAGATATTCTTACCTACCAAAAAATAGACCAGTGAAATTGAGCTGCAGTAACTTTGGAAATATTGGAAATTTGCAGTCTTTGGCTGTTGCAGGTCAGGGATGACTCAGTGTAAAGCAACATATGTTTATGATTTTAAACCTAGATTCCCTAGATGTTGCTAGTGTATGTGTGACATGCTTGCCCCAATTTTAGAGACTTGACAACACACTATTAAACTGCATTTCTGTAACTGACATAATATTGCTACTGATTAAAAATGCTGTACTTCCTTACCATTCAAATGGACACAAAGATTTGTCGTGACTCATTTCCATGTATGCTTTCCACCAGCCGTAGCCCGTGGTGGCACGGCAGAGGAGGCACTGCCTGCCTGAGAATTTAAAATTCGACACACTATATATTTATTTATTTATTTCTGTGTAATATACAGTAATAAATAAATAGCTTTTATGCGAAGGCAGCCGTCCAATCTATATTTTCCACTCAGTCACTGCTGTACGTTTGGAGGAAGCGTAGGTGCTATTAGCCAGTCATGTCCTCCCATTTCTTCAGGTGGCCTGCATGGAACGCTGAGTAAAGCTTCCTGTTTTAACCACGCGCCAGTCCTGTGCCCTCCCACATTGATGGCCATGGATACTAATACTGACAAGAGTGAAAGGAACATAGCAAATACCTATGTATTGATTAATTTACATTTAATACAGCTGCTGAGTAATGTACATTGCTCCAGAACTAAAGTTTAGCTGAATTGTTTCCTTTTTTTATTAAATGTATGTTTCATACAGTATGTACAGAGCGTTAGATCATTATTTTGTTTGTTTATTTAAGTTCAGCGCATTAGTCAATAGGATGTCCTTGATTTTTGTCTGCCTTTATGCAAAGTATATTAGCGATGTGGTTTTGAAATCTAAATGCTATATTAATGTTGTATACAGTGCATTTTTAAACATCCGCTGGTAAGGATAAACTTTGATGGGCTACTGCTTTCTTTTCTCTGCTGGCAAATGGAGAAAATGCATTTAACAGCCTTGAATTAGAGTACATCCTTAAGAAGATATTATCAGTGTTGCCTGTCAGAATACAGTAAGAAGATTCCAAGCTCTCTGCTTTTTTTCTGCCTCCTTTTTTTCTGCCTCGAACCTACTCTATAGAAGGGCGTCGCATTTTCTTATATTTGCATTGAAACTCAGTAAACATCGTTGTAGTCCCTTTTCACAGTAGTGTTAGATTTAGCAAGAGAGGAACAATGGTTTACAACATGGCACACAACTGACTTTGTTTTCCATTCGCTTAGGCCAGGGCAAGACTAGAATAACAAAGGTCCATACTGTATGTGGGACCTCCTAAATGCCTTCTTTGAGATTTTTCAGATATAGCGGAGGCAGCCGTTGGTATCGTATGAATATGAATCTTTAAACCAGATGGAAAACCTTCAGGGTCATGATAATGAGTTTCCTATCACAACTGCTTTCCTGAATATGCTCGGGGGTTTGTATTCTGTGAACGCAGTTCTTGGTTGACACTTGATAAAGGCTATATCAAGTTAGAATCTGCTTGTCTTGTTTTCATAAAACAGTGTTTGGGACCTACTGTTCTACATGTGGTGGATTATGACTGTAACTAGTTAACACATGATACATACCTCCATTACGATACGATATAAGACCAGAAGCACAACATAGCTGTGCTTGGCTAATTACCTTCCCCATCACATTTCAGTTTTCTCTTCTGACAATACAGTCCATCATTAAATTGTCATTGTCATTTAATATGTACCTTGTAAGTAGCCTATCAAGAGTGTTACATATTATATCGTCATATGTGTCATATTGTTACATTAGTGCATTGTTCTAGCCCTGCGTTTGTCTGATAAAGATACCTTGATGTTTGATTCTTTGATGGGAGATTACTGATTTGGCTAGATAATGTGTCCTCTGAATCACTGCTGTTTTCATTCTGATCCCATCAGTTCTCAGAAGCTCATTAAATCATGTTGGGTTTTCCATGCAATACAATTAGTACATTCTTCTGTAGCTCAGTATTCTGTGCTTTTTGACTTATTGGGAACAAATAGGAGTTTTAAAGTGCTTCTAGCCAATATAGCTAATCCTGCCTGCCATGCAGCTGTATTCGCTATGCAGGGCTCGACTGCAGTTTTCATAAAAGCACATGTTATATCAGACGTGTCTCTTGTATAGATTTTGCTAAAAAAACAACCTATTGAACTGTATTTTTTTATTGTACAACAAGGAACATACATTTCTTAAAACATGTTTCTTTATTTCTGTTATGGGTAATGCACATTTTTTATTTAAAAAAGCATTGCAAAAAAGCTAAACATGTATATAGATTTGATTAAGATGCCTTTACACCTACAGCAGGATTAACCCAAATGCAGGTGATACACATTCTGTAGCTGTGTTTTATGCAATGCGTTATGGTTTCAGGCTTTCATTGAAACCTTAATTGGGACTTGCTGTGTTCTGTTCAGAGCTGTTATTACATAGTCTGTATACATTTAAATAAGTATACATGTCTTATGTCTTATATTAAATAATTTTAGATCCATGGCCCTGCATACTTTAATCAAAATCAAGCATTATAACTCAGGGAGTCAGTTTAATACATTTTAGATGAGTAGTTCTGAAGATCTGGCCTTCATTACCCAGAACATTGTGAAACCCCCGGTAACTTGTGCTAAGGAATGCTCTACTGAAGTTACATTGGCGGGTTCTCAAATTATAGCTGAAAGTGTAACACAATTCGTACACTTCCACTGTATCCTTTTTTTCTGGGGATATTCTTCACAGTTGACTATGAAAACAATTAGAATTTTTGGTACTACAGTACAGATGAATGTTGTATCTAGTGCTACAGTTTGCATTAGCGAAGCTAAAGACAATAATTCTTATTAAATGTTTAATTTATCATTTTGAAGTTCCACATTTGAGATGTTGTTGATGGCAAAATGTAGCATTGTACAAAGCACAGCACAACATGGTCTGAAACAATGAATTACAGCCGACTTTCCAGTTTGTTTATAAGCTGTCTTGCTACTTAGGGAGCGAAACCTGAGCAGCATAAGGTTAAGAGCATCCTCTGTGAGGGCTGTTGTAGCCAAACAAAAATGTGAACAAATGAAAAAGGAGGTCTCCTTCTTTCCATACTGATTACAAGAAATACCTACACGTTTGTATCCATTGTTTATAAGGTACTTCATTTCTGAAATACATGAAAACTATTTTTAAACCATATTGTGTACTGCACCTTTAAGGATACTGTATACGCTTGTATGGCAGTTTGTATTGTGCCTTTGCTCGACAGCTATTTTTGAATGCAGATACTGTACGTAAATAAAATAACCAGCTGGATCTGTAGCTGTCTTGTGACTTGTGGATGTTGTCTAATAGTTGTGAGGATAAATCCCTGCACAGCTGAAGGTCTGAAAGATGTTTGTTAACCTTTAGAACAGAAACTGACAGCCACAGAACACTGTGTGTGAGTGCGCGTGTGCGTGTGTCTGCTTCTCTAGTATATGGTCTACATGCCACTCATTGGCACCTTGAAGATTTTTCTTTAAGAGTGAGAGCCAGGAGCTGTCACTGCCAGTAGTAAGACTTTTACTGTACGCTTGTTGCTTGAAGGGATCAGGCGTCTACTCCTTATCTTTTGTTTAATCAATTACTTTGACTAATAATGTGGATTCTGAGAGAACAGTTACATTATTCACTAGTATAGGAGATCCTCTAGGGGTGAGCCTTGCTGGACCAATCAGCCGTTATTACTTCCTCCCAGACATTCTGTCGTTCTATACAGAATTTTGCTAGTGTGACATACCAAGAGCTTGCAGTTCTCATGTGTGTTTACTGGCGCTGTCACTTGTGTGTGTGTTTTGTGTACATTTGCGTGCCTGTGTTATTTATGTTTGTATCTGTGTGTGTGTTTTTGCAGCCTAATAAACAGCGTTCAGCCTTGGCATTATGGGCTAAATCATTTCAACTGTGGCGGATGTAAATAAGGCTGTCCTAAAATCTTGTAAGCAGCTTTAACACAGGCCTCTTTTCAGTGTTTTGATTGTATTTAATGAGGTCAATAAGGGGAGTATATAAATAACCTGTAGAGGAAAACATCTGGTTGCGGATTTATCTAGAATTTATGGCTGTACGTATCAACCGTATCTCACACTTTACATTTCTATACATCAGCAAAACCCCTTCAATTGTGATTGAAACTTTATTTCAAATAAGTTAGGGTGTTACATGTCCACATGTTTGCATATACCAGGAAAACGGCTTATCGAATTGTGATGAAACTTGGTCTTGACATTATTTAGGATATGCTATGGGAAGCGTCAGATTGCAGTGATGTATAGGTTTGCATCTTGAAAACAGAAGAAGTTATTCCACATACTGTAAATCAGTCATTTGAATATGTTTCACCATCATTCTGACACCTGGTTTCTTTTCCTTTCTTATTGTGCACTGTTCTGTACTGTTGGTCTGGTCATCAACGTTTTCATCATTCCCTAATTTTGAATTTACAATTGTGGTAGGGATGTATGTTACTGGCATACTTGTTGGAAATGTATGACTCTGGTTTCATTGTAGGAAGAACATGTGCAAAAACTATAGGATGTCCATCAATCCTCA
This sequence comes from Polyodon spathula, assembly GCF_017654505.1. Taxonomy (NCBI): domain Eukaryota; kingdom Metazoa; phylum Chordata; class Actinopteri; order Acipenseriformes; family Polyodontidae; genus Polyodon; species Polyodon spathula. Next base: position 22,438,234 of record NC_054552.1, read on the forward strand.
TCTATACTGGTTCCCTTTTTTGTTTAGAATTGAATGTCTGAGAAGCCTTAAAAGTGACTGATCTGATCATCTGCAGTCAGCTGTCTGGAAATGGGATGGGAATAAGGATTGTAACCAACATTGCTTACTTCTCAATGGAAATGTGTAGAGACGACTGAGATGCTCTCATCATTAGATCACTTCACTGTACCAACATTTGAGACAAAACGTATCTAAATATCAGAAGTAATTCCTGCAGCTTATCAAGCATCTGTAACCCCTGCTGATGTTTACCCCTTGTAAGGGTTTAGTTGATCTGCATATTTGGCAAATACTATAAAGTACAGCATCTAAGCTGAAATAATTGTGTGCTATTGTGTGCAAAAACGGCTAACTAGAAAACTGGCTAACTTTTACAAAGCTTAAACGCCGAGCAGTTAACACCAATCCTTAAAGGAAACCACAGCTAGACAACGTATGCCAGTGTTTTTACATACTGGACGTTTTTCCATTGCATTTGTTTTGGTCATGTCGTTATTGTTACTGTGATTATATTTCTGTCCCTGTACTATAAACAATATACTGCATCCCAAAGGGGCACCGCTCTTCTGCTGTTACTGAAGTTTTTTTGTTTTTTTTCTTTAAGGTTTAAGGTAATGGCTGACAGCCAGGATCCCAGTGAGGGCCTCAGCCTCCTCTCCACTGCAGACCAGACAGAAAGCCCCAAGGAGGAAGAGCGCCAGAGCTCGCTGCACTGCCGGTAATGTCTTGGTTCATTACCCCGTGACAGGGATGCATCCCAGTCATGCGGAATATGGAAGCTGACTGTTTTTCTGTATTTCATTTAGGTATTGCATATATTAGTGAACCACTTGTCCAATGTGAGATTAAACTCGCGAAGGACCTTGTTGAACACAAGTCACCCAGTTTATCATAATCTTGGGGTATATGGCCCCCTGTTTTTCTGTCTGTATGTCACACTAGGATTTTACATACAGTAAACCGGCGTTTATTGAATTATGATCACAATTGATCTGACCATACCACAACCTATTGCCAGGTTATATATGTAAGTGCATGTGCCTGTTTCTCTAGCATGTGCTCTACATGCCACTAATTGACACCTTGAAGATTTTGCTTTCAGAGCAAGAGCCAGGAGCATATAAGTCTGTGACATGCTTGTTTACTATGTGAATCACAGAAGATTGCTTAGTGAGGCGTGTCATGGATGGCTAGAGTGGTGTGTGTGGGTGGTGGCGTCAGACCAGGAAATAAAACAATAACAATGAACGTAAATTGAACGCAAGAGCACTCAGCTTTTTATTAAACAAAAATAAACAAACAGTTTGAACAAAACACAAAATAAAGGGCACGCTGACCGAACCAAAATGAACACTATCAGTTATAATTCTTTTAAACAATGAGTATCTTGTTCGCTGGTTGGTAGCATTCGCTCTTTCTCTCCTTAACTCTCTCGCAATTCTTGTCTGCTTTGAGCCGGGAGTGGGTCTTTTATACTGTGGCTGGAGCCTTAATTACCTATTAAACAATTACCTTATTAAGGCTCCAGCCACATTCCCGCAGGCTTTATTGGGATGGGGATTCAACCCCATCCCCGCCAGCTACACTTTATGAGACCGGGTTTTTCACCGGTCTCAAACAACAAACAATAACGTCTGATGGCTTTCGTGTGTCCGCACAGAAATACAACAATAATAATAATAACAATAATAATGATTATAATAATACAACACAAATAAAAATCATACATACATAATAAAGGGGGCGAGCACTTTTCCACAGGCTTCATCTTCAGTGCTATCCCTGAGAAAGAGACAACTAGTTGTAGGGCAGACCTTTGCAACAGAATGCAACAACAATACAAAATAACACAACAGCCTAGAAATCAGTTTTTGGGTTTTTCAGATTTTGCCAGGGTACTGTTTTATTCATACAACAAAGAAAGTATTTTTGATTTAGACAGATACTTTATCTTCTGTTAGGGTTTTTCCTGGAAATAGGACGGATTAGTGGTCTTGAGATTTTCTCAAATGATGCATTTGGAAGCAAGTACAATTTGAGCTGTATAAAAACTGTTATTGCAGTTTTTAAATGCTGCACATGCCCCACTAATTGGTTGCTATCTTGACCAAGCTGCACTACCTGCATTGAGAATGTCTTTGCATGCACCTGCATGCCATAGCAGCAAGAATGACCTGCTTTGCGTGCCATGCTCTTGTGCAGATGTAAATAATAGGGCTTAGACACAGTGTAGCTTGAGTTTATTACTAACCCTGATGCATCGCACATGCACTTCAAAACAAAAACAAGTATGTGCTATCATTACAGAGTTATGGTTATCTGACTATGTATTCTGTTTCATCTGGTGAAGAATATTATAAGATCAGACGCTTCTCTTTGAAAACTTTTTGTTACATTTAGAATGTTCAGGTGCCTGCCAGTTTTCAGAGTCACATATCTAGCACACATCCCTGTGCAAGCTATCCTGTATCTGAACGTATTGATGGCATTGCTGTATCCTCCAGGCTCTCTGCCAGTCTCCTTGACATTCCCAGAAGCAGTGCTTGATTTTGCTGCAGAACCAGGGCTTGGAACTCACACTGGGTTTCAGAATTACCCTGTTTAGGTATATTAATGAAATGACTGGGTGCCAGGAGTTTGAACAATCAGGCCCCTGATAAATATGTTCTTACTAATTGGAGTTGTTCATGAAGATATTGGGGAGCAACACATCAATTATACTCCTGGATTTTTAGTTCTGAAGCCGGGGATTGGGTGAGGGATAGTGCGAGTTTCAAACCCTGCAGAACTTTGACAATTTAAACATTAAAGGTAACAATACTGAAATATGTCCGGGAGTCTCTGAATAGGGCCCCAGAGTGATAAATAAATCAATTCATTTTAAATTAAGGGTCAGAAAATAAAATCCATGGCGATCAATAATCAATGAATTGCTATATCTCTAGTTTTATGTCTAATCCACTACAACGATGAAACCGGACTGCACTTACTTTGAAGTAATGAGTTTTTTACAAGAAAAACAGTGTTGAATTCCAGGCATACCCAATAAAGCTGCAGTGTTTCCGAGAATGAAACAGCGGTTTCTTAAAGGCTGCTCATTGTCACGTGGGAGTTGGAAGTGAAGAGATACCGTGAATAAACTCATTTGCAATTTTTTCTCTGCTTTATTTCATTCAAACATTTAAGATTTGATATGCTTTTTTTTTTTTTTTTTTTTTTTTTTTTTTTTAAACCTGCCACACAATTCACCACAGTTGTCAGTCTGTGCTGGAGAAAGGCCCAGGCTTCGATGGTAGGAGGTGTTCAGGTCAGGATCGAGGTTCTGTCTCGCACCTGCAGAGCAGTCAGCATGTTGCCTGGTCTTTCTATTTTTCATCACTTTGTCTGCTAGCAGTGCAATCAGGAATCTCCTCCATGCATTTGCATACAATGATATACTATGTCTGAGTGTCTGGTACATTAGATTCCATTGTAAGTTCTGTACATAATACTTTTTTTTATTTTTTTAATTCTGCCCTTTATTGTAAAGCCAGCAACACTCCTTCCTTCCTCAGGACAAAGGTCCAAAGGGAAATGATTTTATAAAGGGCATTGTGAATATCGGATGATGGATTTGTTTTTTTAGCCACTTGTTATGTTTGGAGTGAGAACAGTTTCTGTGTCTCCAGCACGCCCTCTTAAGACTTCCTTCACAAAGGACTGAGAGTCAAATAAACAGACATTGAGGGAAGTTGGGTACTTTCTGGGCAGTAGCAATTAAGTATTCCTGCATTAAGGAAAGGGTATTAGAAACTTTAACAAGGGCATTAGTTACACAAAGCTCTTCTGCTCCTTGTCATTGTAGTCCTGGCCGCTCTACTCTTGGTCAGTGATCAAGCAAGTGTACAATTCCTAATAGATCATTTTCAGCTTTGCAGTGCACATCACAGGTGCCGCGAGTTGAGTTTACTAAGACTTAACATTTTGTTCATATTTAGAGCTCACCCTGTCTCCTTGTGTTAAGTATCTGCTTGTGAGCATTTTGGATGAGGAGGAGGGCCGCAAAGGGAGCTGGTGTGGAGATAACACTTACAGCAAAGTAACATGCAGGAATGAAAATAGCAGTTTGACCCATTCCCGGTTTTACTACAAGCTTGGTTAGCCCCAGTGTATAAGTAACAAACTTAGGTGTGTCTGATGAAACATATAGCAGAAACAGGAATGGATCAAACTGCTATGCAGTGGGAGTCTTATTTCCATCCCTACGATGCATTGAAATGTTCTGAAACCATGCGAGTAGCTTTCTGGTTTATTATTTGTCACTGGCGTTTTCATAAATGTTTTCATGTTGTTAGTTTGTGAGGTTTTTAACTTCTGAATGCCTTGTTGGTTTGATCTGAAAACATTTACGGTATGTGACTTCAAAATGATGATATAACCTTTCATATTCCTCTCCAGTTTTTATACTGGCAATAACAAGCTGGCTATTTACAGTAATCCTTTGTGAGCACATGTAGGTGTGATTTGACATGCAAGGCGTTTGCTTTGTCTGTGTTTAACAATATAAAGCTATTTTTTTTTTCTATTCTATTTTATTTTTTCTTCACAACAATGGCTTGGAATGTACTGTTTGAACTGTACAACTGTGATAATGATTGAAAAAAAACTTGAATGACAGCTTGTCATTTTCTTTGAGTGTGTTCCAGTGTTCTTCTGGAATTACATGAAATAGCAGAAGTCTGTTACAGTAGATTACTTTCTATTGTATACAGTCAATGTAATATGAAGGTATATTTTATGGCGATTCATTTTTCGTAAACAGGAAAAATGAATCGCCATAAAATATACCTTCATATTCCCCTCTGGTTTTATACTGGTAATAGCTTGCATGTCCAGACTGAGTTTCATTACAATGAATGTACCCTGAGATTCTAATATCCTTAATTCACAACTAGACTCTTGGTCCACTAAAAACATAACATTTTAACCCTTAAAAATCTATTTATGTGCATATTAGTTGTAAACTGCTGTGTATTTATTGTCCCGCTAAGAAAATAACCTTCTCAAAAACAAAAAAAAACTTTTATTAAGTGACCAACACATTTTAAATAGACCAACACATACAGCTGTCTTCTGATTGGCTGAAGCCCTGTACCTCAGTTAAATTACATAACAGGACTGACTGAAGCTTACAAAAGGTTGCGTAAAACGTGTGCATAATGTGTGTGGAAATTAATTGCAATCACTCTGAGATTAGGGGACAGCCTTCATAAACCTCAGAGGCTCAGGCTGGATTTGGAATAAACATGTGAGACGTTCTGTATGTCACCCAGTAGGAAGCTAAACTCACAAACACTGGGGAGCTACATGCTTCTGCCTGCTTGCACAGTTGTCATGGGAATTCACACAGTACTCTCAGCGTTGCATCTGGATACATTGGTGTGACGGGGAACTGCCCCGTGTATATGAATGTGTTTGGAACTGGCAGGGGTGGGGGGGGTTAAACTCCTCCCTGCCAGGAAAACATGTGAGAATGTGGCTGGAGCTCTAATTGAATGATTAGTAATTATTGATTAATTGGGCTCCAGCCAGAGGGGATAAAAGCCAGGGGAGAGGCCCTGGCTGAGGGGTGTTTTCTGTTTGGGAGTTTTGTTTGTGTTGAAAGAAAGGTGTGTCTTGTTTAAAAGACTTGGAACCTGACCATTTACTTTGTAAGTTCACTTATTATTTCTGTTTGAACCTCTTTTCTGTTGGCCCTTGTGCCTATTTATTTGATTATTTTTGTTTAATAAAGAACTTTATTTTTGACTTTACATTGTCTCTGAGCCTCAGCCCTCTGTCATCCTGTCACAATTGGGCAATAGGGTTACAACAGCGGCACGTGTGAGCATATAAGATGACTTAAGTGACCACATTCTCTTATTTATCATACGTTAAAAACAGTACCGTCTACATATCTCTTTAATGTTTAGACACTTCACTGTGCCCTGAAGGTAATGTTTGTTTTCATAATAATAATGAGTTTCTTAGTTGTTTGATATCCTGTTTTATGCTTTCTCTAACATTCTCTACTGATGTTTCTGCTTTTCAAACCTTTTCTGTGCGCAACTGTAATTTACTGACTCAGTTTCCACGGTTACAAGAATAACAGTTGCAAACCTGTAGTGGTCAATTCTAGAACCACTTCCATTCAGAAATTCAGCTTTTCATAAACAGGCCCAGTGTTTGAAAAACCTCTTTTGTGAGGAAGCGTAGTAAACAACTAGAAGGGTTTTTGCCTAACACAACAAATCACACCACTGCGTATTTCCAAATGCCTATACTCAAAGATCTGTTTACTGTAGTGGTTTTGGGGTTGTTTTGTGGGACCGTCGTATACAGTATATAGCAGTAACTGCCTGTGTGGCCTTCTAGCTGCATTTATGAAGCTGCACAATTTCAAGTGAACCCAACAAGACATTCAGATGTTATAAGCCTGGCAAGCTTTCATAGAAACAAGCATCAAAACGTCCAACAATAAAATATATCATATAGTATGTGCGTTGCAGCTCACACACATACAGATCTAAGCAGAAGCATCAGTAGAGAATTATGCAAATCAGACATAATAGGATATAATCAGGTAATCACTTATTCAGAAATCCTAGCTGATAAGTATCCCATAGGCTGCCCAGTTGTTGTTTCCTAAGGGGCAGAGCGAGCCCCAGGTACTACTTGATGTTTTCTCTGATACAGCTGTTCAGAGCACACTGCAGAATAAACGAGAGGGGTATTGCTGCAGAACGAAGGCCCCCACAGAATAGCTGACACAGGGTAGTACTGCATGCACAGCTCGTATTAGACGTCATCATTATATGCTACAGGCTGATCACATGAAAAGGGTGATAAATTTAGGTACTAAAATGAAGTTTATTTCATAACAATAACCTAACCCTAAACCTAAGGTTCGTGGGGTATTATGGTCACGTGGTAGGGGTGTTGCGGGTGAATGAAGCACTAAGTAAATTATGAGTTGCGCACGCAGCACTACCCTGTGGGAGCTACGCTGTGGGAGCCTTCTTTCTGGAGTAAACACTACATTATGACATGAGCAGTGGTGCTGGGAACACTTTAGCACCGTTGACATGTGTCAACAATCCTCATTCTCCCATGAGAATCCAGCGTGTCGGAAAATACTGTATCAATAATCCCTAGGAGATTCAAGAGGGGGAAAACAACACATTGGAAAACAATGTTGGCAGGGCGCATAGGGGGCTTGAAACTAACACACAGCTTTAACCACGTGATATATAATAATGATAAGATATGTATGTAGTATGCATAGTCCCCTTTATCTGCTTTCTTTTATTACGGGTGTGTTTATAAATTAATTTGATGCAATACCACATATTGCCTTCAAAGCAGCCATTAACTGAAACAGCTTTCTCATGTGAAACAAATACTAACTAAATAACTTGCACATTATGAAGGCACATTTGTCTTGTCCAGCGTTATTTAAAAAACAAATCTCCATCTAGCATTGCCGTAAATGCACTGCTTTCTAACCTGTGCTTATTCTGCTGAACTTCAGGAATAAAAAAAAGGTAATCTGGTTGTCCCAGCCCTTTCACTTGGCATAAAAGCCGTACTACTGAATATTCCTAACATGAATAACTACATAAAAACAAAACAAAACAAAAAAACAAGCAAACAACAATATGTGCTACAGTGTTGCCAGGGGTATAGGAATATACCATTATTTCAGTACGCGTTTGGAGAGGTTAGCTGCATAAAGTAACAGAAGTTAATGTGAAAAAAAGAGGCTATATTTGTCGCTTGACTTGTGAACTTTACTGTAGTGTGAATGATCGATTTCAGCTCCATGTTATTATACTGGTTTATTCAGCCAGGTTTAATAGCTCACAAGACTATATGCCAAAAGGAAATTCTATTAACACTACTTCTGAAAAGACTGTACAGTTTGTTCTTGACACTGCCATATTTAACCGTAATGTTATAAATCCTGTCGACTGTGCCACCAGTCTTGTTTAATTTAGACATCACAGCTCACCAGAAGTGTTAAGAAACTCTCCAGTCAATTAATTTTCCGGATTGCTTCCAGTGTTTTTTATCTGTACATCGAGTGAAGTTTGTGAGGCGGTGAGTGCAGTAAGTTGCATTAGAAATGGATATATTAATTAGCTACACAAGGTAGCGGTTTTGGGGAGCAGCACGTATTTTCATTTTCTGGATCCGAGGACGACCCAAACCCCAGTGCATTATTGGTCAGGTTTTGTCAGACAAAACAAACCTTCAAAATTGAGACACCATTTACCTACAAAGCATTCAGAATGTGGAAAAATAAATAATTTTAAACAAAAGAAACAGGAACATCAGCAACTTTCATTGAGAAAATGACAACATTCCTTGCAGACCTAGTAGCGAAGACTCAAGCCCAGGAATCTCATTAAATTAGGTACGTTATGTAAAGCCTTTACTTTCTACATGTATTTATACATATACAAATAGTTTCAAAATGCTGTTGTGAGAAATGCTTGACAGGTGGTCCGTGGGAAAACTCCAAACACCAAGGAGGTCCCTGCATTGAAAAAGGTTGGGAACCACTATGTGGGTTATAATAATGGTTTGGCCAGCAGCACAATCCAGTGTTGGTTGTTCTATAGCTGGAGCAAAAATATTGATCTCAGCTGTTAGCATTCATCGCTTTGCTATGTAAAAATTAATTTGCATAGCAAATTTTCAGGTATGATCGTTCTGCTGGTGCACGGAAGGGATGAGAGCTATTATATTATTTTTTTTATTTAGTTTTTTAATTTAGTGTTATTTTACCCCAGATTTTCTCCCCAGTTTGGAAAGTCCTGCAATTCCCCACACAGCTCAGGCGATCCAAAGGTTCAGTGGGCTTCCTCTGATCCCACAACCAAGCCAGCTTCCTCTTTTACACCCAGGAACTCAAGAGCCTCTGGAGGATAAAGGCTAGTCCTGCAGGTGTCCGCTCTCCCATACCTACAGGAGTGCCAGAGCAAATACAGTGCGCCCTTTGGAATCCCCAGTGAAGACCGGCAACTCCTTTTTCAAAACTGGAGGCATGGGTTAAAATCCAGCTCTGATCACAACAAGTGGAAGAGTTTTTAGAAAACCACCACATAGTTGGATGCAATTTGTAGAGTCTGCTTGAGAGGAGCTAATGACAAGCGCACATGTGGCACTCAGTTAGAGCACAGTGATGGGTAAATTAATTGCAGTTAAAACAAAACTGTGCTGTAAGATGTAATAAAAAAGTACTGTTCATGTAAAGTAGTTAATTATTATTATTAATAAGCATTATTAAAAGCCCTCATGAAACCAATGTAACACTTTAGTAGTATTAATCAAAAATGTTAAGCTGCAGATTCATCACAAACAGTCTCACGTTGTAAATGTGCTTATTGTTTTCAGTTCATTGTTTTCTATGCACTTATGACATGATGTATGTATAGACATATTGGTGAATCAGGCACAGTGATTGAATGATATCTAATGCATATTATTGCTTGTGTGTTTCAGGGTGCGTGTGGCTGGTCCTACACCGTGTGAAAATGGGAAAAAATGTTACAGAGGATCAGTGAGTCATATACCACACTTCAAATATAGTACTGTTTACCACTAAATTACATTTTTGAAGTTGCTTAACTACCCTGTATATTTAACCTGATCATAGGTTAAATGTTGCAGTGATTTTGTGTGGTTATGAAAATGTATTGTGCATGACACGTCAATGCTTGACTTCTTGCCTGTGCTTGTATGGTTTTAAAGGAGATAGGTTTCACATGATGAAATGCAAAGAAAGTAGCAATAGATACACTGGATACCTGTATATACTGAGAGCTTGCAAAAAAGGCAACACAGTAACTGTATTGTAGGGCCATTATTTAGTGATATTATCTCACAGCGGATAAGGGTCTATAATTTGTGAATGTTGCTTTCAAGCAGCATACAAAAATAAAAGATTTACTATCTACTTTTACCTTTAAAAGAACCACCGAGGGTATATTTATTCATTTTTGGCCGTCTCTTGTAGGCAGCATTCCCATTGTATATAGTCTAGTCCTTTCAGGCAAAGAATGAAACAGAGAAGCTGTTGTGACCAACGCCTTCCTTTCTTGCTGTTTAGACACCTGATCTGTTGTCTTCTGTCCCCGTGCAGACCTTGAACAAGTACAACGCTCAGTACCACAAGCTGTTCCAGTGTCTCCCCGCGGAGGAGGTGTTGATGAAAGGTAAGTGAAAGCATTAACTAAACAAACCTCTTCCACCTTGTTTTGAGTGTTTGCACCACTACTGCAATGTCATCAATTAAAAAAAAAATTAAAAAACTATTAGAAGTAGCAGAGCTTGGAATTACATCTTGAAAGTATGTACTGTATATACAGCATTGTACTGTATCGTCTCTCACTGTAAAAGTAAATGAAAAAGATCCAGTACATTAAATATCTCTGCTGGTTTACAAGAGAAGTTTCTAGAATTTACTGTAGACCCCCTAGGCAACCTTTATGGACCCCCAGCAGTGCCTTTCTCCCAGTTTGACAACCACTACATTAAATAACTCAGGAGCTACATCTCCTGAGGTGTTTTTGTCATTGTGAGTGTTTATTGTTATGATTGAAAGCCTGATCAGCCTTTTCGTCCTGTGTTGCTTATCTGATATTAACTCACTCTGTAAACTTGTATAAAAGCCTAGTAGGAAACTTTGACTTTTTGGAGTTCTGGGTGATCCGTGCATTCTGACCCTGTGCACATATGTTTTGTATTTAGTATATTCTTGTGCTCTGCTTCGAGATATACTTCTACAAGGTCGGCTCTACATCTCCAAGAACTGGCTCTGTTTCCACGCCAACCTCTTTGGGAAAGACATCAAGGTAACCTGGCTGCCGGTCAGTCTGGCCTCACCCGTGCATTCAGTGCTTCTAAAGCCCTGTGTCAGCATTTCTATTGAGACTGACATTGTCAATGTGCTGTTAAATGGCACAACTGTTGCTTGCTGCTGCTTCTTAAGATTCACTTTGCGTCTCATTTTCTGTATTAAAACTCTAGTTCAAAGCAACCCTGTGCTCTCTGTATAAAACCCTCAGGTATGTCTAATCTACAAGTACAGCAGTGTGTAACCGTTGACGTTCCCCCCTGAAACACATCAGCAATACAAACCACATAGGTCAAGTGTCGTAGTAGTACTTCCGTCAACTGAGGGCAGAGTGTTGAGGGAGTGTAGGTTAAGGGTTGCACTCTGGTCTCATACTTTATGTTTGAGAGCCACAGAGCTGCTTTATTAGGAAGTGATAACTGAAACAGACAATGATATGTAAAGTGATTCTGAATTACAGGAGCCATACATGAGTAAGGGTCAGACCTGTACCACGGGCTGTTTCGGCATGTGGTTATGTGTTCTGTAAACAACCTGTGAACCTGGGGTGGAAAGGAATCTCAACCTGCTGTTACTGAAGCCCTTTTTTCAAGCACTGTACTTTAGGTATGAATACGTCCCTTCGTTATTGTTTACTCTGTTGAGGCTGAAGCACAGCTGAGTAGGTTTAATTTGTTTGTTTGTGAGACGGCACGCACGCTCCCATTGCAAACTTTAGAGTCCGACCAAAGGACTGCATGAGAATTTTTTTTTTTTGGGGGGGGGGGGGGGGGGGGGGTTGTAATCTGTCAAGACCTGTGACCTTGCAGCTGAAACTTCCTTTATTAACGATCCAGCCCAGTTAACAAAGTCTGTATTCAGATGGAGAGTAGTACAGAAAAGCAAATCAACATACTTGTGAATAGTCTTTGCAGAACATTACCTTATTTGAGGTGTCAGATTCCAGCAGTCTGAGCTGCGAAGAGCAACGGCACTGATCTCGGGGTTTAAAGGAATGAGTTATGAGTTACACTGTGGGAGACCTGATTGAACCCTAGCCAATAGATTTAGCACAGCACAGAGACCAGGACCAGGTGGAGACAGAAATAGCACAGAGGGTAAGAGGCACTTTATTACACAGAGTGGTTAGTGTTATCAAGCCACGGGCATTGGTGGACTGAATGGCCTCTGAGTTTTCAATCAGGCGGATGCTAAATCTGCTGGTTTGGGTAAAAGTGTTTTCTGTGTTTGCCTGGCTCTCTTCCAGCAGGTAATCTCTAGTCTATTCACTTACTATTTACATCAGTCACCTGTCCCTCTATAACTATATTTTAACTGTGCTGTGCTTTTACCATTGTGTACTGAACACCCTATGGTGTTTACAAGAAATGCATTACCTTGCTGTATTCTGTGTTTTAAGTATTGCAGCTCCATATTTTTCAATATGACCCCTATTTGTTTTAATATTAATGGGTCATAATTCACCTGGGGAATACATTTCTCATCTTTTTTTCTTGGGAACATTTGGCAGGAGAAAGAGAATTTCTATGATGAGATTTGAGGTGTGTCCATGTCAGCCTGCAACAAAGCTTGTTTTTCTGTACCCAGAATGCACCACTCATTTAATTCAGAGCTCCAGCATTGTTGTTGCATGTGAATAAAAAATATCAAAACAAATGCGGACTATATTAAAAAAAAATATGTTGTTGCGATACTTAAAACACATGATACAGCAAAGGTAAAGTAACGTGCTTGTTGTAAACACAGGAGCAGGCTCTACAGCACTGAATGGGCTGTATTGCCAGGTGTTTATTCTTTGGAGTCTTACCGCACACAGTGAGCTTGTCTTGGTAGCAGAGCTCTCGTTGTGCTGCTGTTTGAATGGGAGGCTGAATCACACACCTGACGGCACTCTCTTCTCTTTTATCTTTCAGGTTGCCATCCCGGTGGTGTCAGTACTGCTGGTAAAAAAGCACAAAACAGCAGGCCTGGTCCCCAACGGACTCGCTATAACCACTGAATCCAATCAAAAGGTAAATAGCACTGTTTAAACACTGTAATGTAACTGTTGACATTGGAGAGGGATTGCTGCTGCTTTAGATCGTTGTGTACCACAGTCATTATAACCAGCATTTCTAACAGTGCATCAGAACCTCTTTAATGTATCTGATGGTCTTTAAAAGTGTGTACAATAGCAAAGGGAAGCCTATCACTGTTTGCATAGGCCTCTGTCAACAGATTATGGTGATCTGTACACCCACACAATACATATAATACAACAGAGATGATTAAGAAGATTGCACATACACACACTGCTATGATAAATGGTGTGCTGTTTATCCTACCTCTTCCATAATAAGATCTGTTTCATTTAAAGATGAGTTAGTATTGTCTTTTGTGACCAGTACTGATTTAGATCTCATTCTGACACACAGCTGTGATCTGTGATCTATATCTTCTTGATGTGTCTGCTTCACTGTACCTTTACAAAGACTGTGTATGACTGTGTATAACGCAAAGACTGTGTATAATGCATGGGTATAAGCTATAATTGCCACCTCAATGTACTGAGGTCAGCAAGTCAGAATTCACTGTCAAGGTATTCAAGGCACTCTATTACGCTAAACACATGGGATGCAAAATGCATGGAATAGTTTACCTGTAAACTCTAGAACCAAGACAATTAGAATGTGTTCTGTGGCTCTGAGTATGACAATTAGAATGTGTCCTGGGGTTCTGCCCTAAGGCAAAAGGGGTACCAGCAAAGGTCAAACTTTGCTGATCCGGAAGGCTTCATTTCATTCTCCACATGCCTTACTCTTGTTCTTGTTGTGTCTTGCAGTACTTGTTTGTGTCTCTGCTGTCCAGGGATAGTGTTTACGATGTGTTGAGACGGGTCTGCACACATTTACAGGTAACATACAACTGAGATGCACAATTTGATTTACAAAAAACCCTCCTTTTATCAGAAAATATAAACCCTTGTTTAGTATCCAGACAACTAAGCATACCTGTGATGTTCTTTTGAAACCACTAGAGGGCGCTGTTCTGTATTTTACAGTACATTGTAAACCATCAACCATTCAAATGTCTTAGCCAGGGGATTTAACATGGTTTCACACACAGAGATATGTTATGACGGGACGTTTCTACAAGTCTTTGTCTGTACAAGTGGGCTTTCATGCATCTTTGATTCCCACAGTCATGAATGCATATTGTAATGAACCCTGCCATTACTTTTCTGTGCTAGTTTTGCATTGGGGAATTAAAAGGTTAATTTGCATCTGTCAACACTGTTTTAAAAAAAATATTATTCTTTGGGAGCTTTTTTATATATTTTTTAATTTTGAAAAAAATTCCAGATATAAGAAAAAGTGGAAAGCACTTGCCAGTGCGTTTGTGTTTTTGCTTTCTGTTTTCTGCCTGTAATCAGCCCTTAACAGCATGTCATTCTGCTTGTGCAGGTCAATGGGAAAAAGATTTTGAGCATTAAGCAGTACACAGCGGAGCCAAGTGACTTATCCCTGGTAAGTGTTTCTGTAGACTCTTGCTAATCCAGACTAGTTGGGACCAGACCCTGTTTAGATTGTAATATGTACTGTACAAAAAATGTGTACTAAGAATGTTACATTATTACGTTTGAATTCATTCTTTGCATTGATAAGACTGCCTAATACCGTTACAGCGTGCTCTCACAGTTATTTTATGAGAATGTGATTTTCACTTTCCCAGCTCCTTCCGCACGACGAGTTCCTCCCTCCAGACGAGTTCCCCCCTGTTCTGAAATGGAGGCGGAAACCCTCAACAGCCTCTATCACCTCCTCTCTGCCCGACATCCTGGGCAACTCCACCAGCAGCCTCAGCGCTGTGGACGCCTCCTTTCAGAGCAACAGCACCATGCAAGGTCTTCTTGGGCTGCAGTGAAACTGCATTAAAAACATTGTACAACAAAGTTTGGCTATCGTTTAACTGGTTGTCAGTTTTGTATCTGAATTACACTGATCTAAATAATACTTAAATAGTTTCTCAAGAAGCCTTAGACTGTTGTAAGCCTGTGTTGCGGGTAGCTTGGTGGTGACGTCAGACCATGAAGAGAACTGAGGCGCTGATGTGCCTATTTAATAAATGAAATAAAAGGTTTGAAAAAAACACACTTAAAACAAAACAAAACGGCACGATGGCCAAAACAGACAGACAGATACACAACAAGTACCGTGCTGGTTCAACTTGAACACAGCTAGCAATTGGTACTGTTTTCTCAGTTCTTGCTTTTCTCGTTCCTCCTGTGAACACCCCACCCCGGTCAGCAAAAGCTGCAGGTTTTTATAACATGATTGAGTGATTAACTGGCCATCAATTACCTAGTTTATACCTCGACCACATCCTGCACAGGTTCTCATGCTTGGCCGGCTGCCAGTTTGTCAATAAATCATCAGCTGCCGACCACGCATTCTCACGAGAGGCAGTCTGATAGAGGCGAGAAGCACACATCATCTCTGCCAAGCTACACAACGAAACAAACCCAAAACAGTACATTTAAATAATAATACCACACAAATACTAAATAAACAAATTATGCACAGGGACAGGCTGTACCCAGCCACAGCCTGTTTAGCAGCATTCTCTGAAAGTTTCATGAGTATCTGTATTACTAAAAAAACAGATTTTGAAAAATTGAACCTTTTTTTGCTACCTAGTCAAATAGAATGTTCTTTTAAGATCTACAGTAAACCCTGAAGTACTGCCCTGGATTTGACAGCCGAAAATGTAATATTCAAACATTTGGATACTTCAAAACACTTCAGGTGTTATCCTGAAATGCATGGACTGCATTGCTATTACTTGAACTTTTATCTTGATTAAAATAGATTGTAGATACAGTTCCAAACTCAGCACAGCACTGGATACTGTAAGTCTTGCATATATTCAATTGTTCCTTTTAAAAAACTCATTGGTTTAAAAATAAATTGTGGAACAGTAAGATGAGAACATCTGTTTTTAGGCACCATAATATGTTTACTGTTATTGTACTGGTAAGAAAGACAGTAAAGTAATGACAAAAGGCACTAAAAAGGTTAAAAAAACATTCTAACCAAATGACAGCAGGGTTAATGGGACAGGAATCAGTCTTTCATGTATCGAGCACTTTCACAATAAACACCTGCTTAGACATAGACAATGGAACATCCTTCACTGATGCATTATTAATAACTACTAAGTCCTTGTCACTGAGTGTATTAATCATTTACTAACTTAGACTTGTGATAGTGGAAAGCTATGCAATGCTGGTAAATAGCTACACTAGAATCTGTGTGACCTGCTGTGTAATCTTCTCATCCACAATGGGTTACTATCCTAAGTTTATTCATGGAGAGTCTCGTAATTGGAGCACTGTTATTTGGTTTTGCTCCTTTTAATGGAAATGCTTCAGGATAGTTATTTAAAATGGCTCATAATATTTTAACGAGGCACACGACATAATAAGTGCACATACCAAGATGGCTGTGTAGATTAAAACCAATGGTGCCCCTCGCGTTTTATTGCATGCTGGAACTTGAGAGTGTGTAGCAACGATTCCTTAAAACATGCTGTTCAGTTCTGAATAGGGGAAAGCGTTTCATCTGCAAGCAGGAGGTTATGCATCTGTGGCTCTGAGTTCTCAAAGCAGTTCCTGTCTGTCTGATTTCTTTAGAAAGAAGCCTGGAGACAGAGAAGACTGTGATGGTGGAGCCTGTACCTGAACTGGGACACATGGAGTATCAGCTGCTCAAATTCTTCATTGTGCTGTGAGTGTCGGCGCTGGGGCTCTGCTTTTTAAAAGAGTAAAACGCTCCCCTACTTATGAACTGGCAGCCACGGTTTTCAAAAGCTCATTGAGTTGATGCCAGTTTTTTTAATTAATAGACAAGTCCTGGAACCAGAGTGCAAACTTCCCTTTTGCAAAGATTCCACTTCAACTTCTTACATCTTTTATTTACAAAAATGGTATGCCTTTTTATTCTTGTTGAAGTTTACAAAATGAAATGTACTGGTAAGTGAAAGACTAATAAAATACTGTTGTGTATTCCTATATACTGATCTTTAAAAACATGCTCGTGAGCCAGAAAGGAAAGGGACTGAGGTTGTTTTGTTTTTTTGGGGGTTTTTTTAAAACGGTTTTCAGATACAAATCAGCCTTTATTCTTGCACATAGAGCAGTAGAGAAATTGTAGCTCCAGTTTATCATACAAGCTTCAGGATCCTTACATTTGCATATATATGTACCCTTCAATGTATTAGTTAAAAAAATGAAATCACTTTCACAACATGAATGAAGGGACCCATCAAGTTAACTATTTTGACTTCATTTTCAGGGGAAAATCACCCTGCTTTCATGAATTCCATTGTAGGTGTCAAACATCTGGCTTCATTGGAAACCATTTTGATTGTTTTTGATCATCCAGCTTTTGTGTATTAGGATAGACCCATCGTTGGGCCAAAGAGTGGTGAGGGGATGGAATGGGTTACCTTGTTAAAAAGTGTTGAGGGTATGGAATGGGTTACCTAGTCAGAGTGGTGAGGGGATGGAATGGGTTACCTAGTCAGAGAGTGGTGAGGGTATGTGTGGGTTACCCAGTTAAAGAGTGGTGAGGGTGTAGAATGGGTTACCTAGTCAGAGTGGTGAGGAGATGGAATGGGTTACCTAGTCAAGGAGTGGTGAGGGGGTGGAATGGGTTACCTAGTTAAAGAGTGTTGAGGGTATGGAGTGTTTACCTAGTTAGAGTGGTGAGGGTGTGGAATGGGTTACCTAGTCAGAGTGGTGAGGGGGTGGAATGGGTTACCTAGTCAGAGTGGTGAGGGGATGGAATGGGTTACCTAGTTAAAGAGTGGTGAGGGTGTGGAATGGGTTACCTAGTCATCCTGTTGATGCATAATTACTGGGATTCTTAGACACAGTTTTGAGATCAGTCACCTACTTGGAACCAGACAAGCACAGATGGGTTGACTGGCCTCCTCTCATTTGTAAATCTTTTCAGGTACTTAAAAATCTCATGCTTGCTGATACTAGAGGAAATGCCTGTGGGCTTTCACAGCACCACTTAAGTGGCAACAGAATCAGATCAATTATATTACTGGGCATGAAAAATGTGTTCAGCAGTACTCATACAGATTTGATTTGACATTATACATGTTAATAACGAACATAATGAGCTACCCATTAAGTCACAATTTTGATGTCTGGTATGAAATGTAACACTAGTTTAAAAGCTGCATATGTTTATGTATGAAATCCCCAACTAACGTTACTTTCAAGGCCAAGATCGCCATCTGGCGTCCCGACTTTGAATAGACTTGCTTGCTAACCATGCTGTATGCTGTCATCACATTTCTCTGTTATTGTCCATACACTTTCACTATGCATCACAGACTTTTTATTGTTGTAGAGATGTCTTGTAGTTATCAAAGATTTTGTTTAAGGTGGTTCACTACAGTTGTTACCTTTTGTATGAATATGTGTTTAACATGGGATGGGCATGTTTAATTTTACATGAACAATTAGAAAATGACTTTTTCCTATAAAAAAAAAAAAAAAGCCTGGTGACCCCCTTCATGAAGTAGATGTACGGGCAAGTAGTGAAGTGAAAATGGTTCTTTTCCTTCCAGACAAACTTGGTCTAGAAGGAAATTGCTGTGCCTTTTTATAATTTTTTTTTTTTTTAAAGCAGTGGTAAAATAGGAAAATTGGTACCAATCTTGAATTTTTGCTTACAATGCATTCAAACAAATAAAAACTATGCAAAATTAAATGAGGAGTTATGAGAAAATAAGTAATAAGGGCGTTGAACTTTAACCATATTTTGTTACTGCTTGTTAAAGGGAACTTGTTTACGGGCCACTGTTGCCAGTCTCGTGCTGGTAATGCATTAATGCCTGGGACCCTGTCTCTCCCCACAGAATCTTTCTCCTGATCTGCTCTTCCTGTTACCTGGCGTTCAGAGTTTCCAGTCTGGAGCATCAGCTCTCCTTTTTAAATACAAATCCTCTCCTGCCAGCCAATGAGAGGTAGGCATTCATGCAGGAAATCAGTGGTAGCCTAATATGAAAAGCACATCTATTTGTATTTGGGATTGAGAGGAGGACATACAGTAGATTCCTTAACCATATTGGGATGTTATTAAAACACCAGTGACCTGCCCTGAAAAAACCTTAGCAGAACTATTAGCAAACACTATTATTCACAAACACAGAAAGTAAATAAAGGGGTCATGTGATATTACCAGCGATGGTACACAGAGAACACATACAGCAAGCTGTACAAAAGGCAAAATAAAACACAGTACAAAAACTACAAATAAAAGCTGCCACACAGGGTGAGCCTTATAAACGAGGCATCCCGCTCCAGGAACCGGCTACACTACGTAACCCTCGCTGTACATTACATGGGATCACTGTCCCCTAAACTAACCTACTTATGAGCCGGTATTCATACGACGACTCCTGCTGCTTCAGACAGCCTTGGCTGGGCATTGCCTTCACAAGCACCGCTTGCAGTGTCAGGGTTGCGTAGCTGTCGTTCCTGCAGAGCGGACGCTCTCCTCCCAAGTATATGCAGCTCCCCTCTGTAGCATGGCGTTGCAGTCGCTCAGAGCCACCTCCAGCGGATGTTTTTTAAGAGACCGACACTAGGTCAAGACCCGCCCACCTGCTGATTGAGAACCAGCACAGCCAGTCATTTGCTGCCCTTCCCCTCAAGCAAGCCTAGCAAGCAACAAGTCTCAGTCAAGCGTCTGTCTGTAAACAATAATTTAATCACACAAATCAACTCCAAAAAGTAACAGATATTAAACAGTGCTCCTGTTTGGATGGCAGAGAAAGAATCATTCACACTATAATGTACGGTAAAGAAATAGAAAAGGTCCACCCAGATAAAGAGCGTGGTGTATAGAGCCAGAAGTGTAGCGGACAAATCAAAGGAGGTTATGATGAAGTTATGTAATGCACTGGTGAGGCTGTACTTGGAGTGTTGTGTTCAGTGCTGGACACCACAGTACCAACAGGACATTGTGGCCCTGGAGAGAGTCCAAAGAACAGAAACCAGACTAATCCCAGGGATTAAAGAGATGTAAAGCTATGAAGATAGGCTAAAAGAACTGAATCTCTTTAGCCTAGAACAAAGAAGGGGGGGGCTTGATTGAAGTCTTTAAAATCTTAAAAGGAGTTGACAAAGTTCACCCTAACCAATACTTTAAAGTGCAACACAGAAGCCAAGGAGCAGAGGACATAGAGCAGTTTGGAGATAGTCTTGGGATGGAGACAGTTCTTTACAAAGAGATAGATGAGGCTATGGCATGGGTTATCTAATCATGTTGCTGATGCTGAATCATTGGGGTTCTTTAATACCCAACTTGATAAAGTTTTGAGATCAGTCAGCTACTGGGAACCGGACAAGCATAAATGGGGCTGTTTGTTCACAACTTTTCTTTAGTTCTTATGTCCTCATATAAAGTGTTATTCTTATCACCTGTAGCAATGACTCTGAGTTTCTCTCCTTACAGATAACCGGTCCTGCACATCCCCCTATCCAACTCCTGAAGATCAAATGGTACACACCTTCCCAAGACATTCCTGTCTGTTACAGCCAGAATGCTAGAAAAGGAAATGCTATAAGAAACACAACTGTTAAAAGCCTCTACTAGGTTGTAGTGGATCACGGTCAACAAAAAGCAATCATACCTGAATCTAACTGGAAATCTGTTTTATTAGGCTGGTAGAGGGCCAGAGCTCATGAGGGCACAGGGCTTGAAATCCAGCTGACCTACTGAATACGCTGAAGTTTACTCTACTGGACAATCTATAGGAAAATGAATTGCTGGCCAGGATTTTAGACCCCTTGAATCCTCTGCTATGGAAATCTAGCCAGGATGCAATCTAATATACTGCTATTCAGTCTAATTCATGCAACCGTTTTCCATGCAATGTGTCCTCCTTGCTTCTCTGGACCCTCCTTCCTCTACACGCAACCTTCAGGTTCCCTAGTCCAAGACACACTGTCTGATGCACTTTGACAGTGGGCTTCACGTGTACCTCTGCCAGGTTGATTACGTGATCGTCCATTATACACTTGAACACTCCAATTTTTCAGCCATGGCTCGCCAATACTTCAAAATCAGAAGGCAAATTGAAATCCTGTCCATAGCACAGCGAGATGTGTGGAATGGGATTGTGACTGACACTATACTGTTCTAAACAGTATCTGACTGTTGAAGCACATTTAAGAAGAAGGACTGAAGAGATCAATTCTCAGACATTATCTGGGATGCTGACTGCAGTGGAACTGTATCTTTTTCTAAGATACATCCATTCCTATGCATGTGTGCATAGATTGATTAACCTTACAGAATAATTCCAGTGGGATAAAATGATAGCACCAGTGTATTACCCTGAAGAAACTAGCTGAACCATTTTACCAACAACAGCATTACTAGCAATGGCAACACAGTGGAGCACACATTGCACAGTGCTCCTGCTGGGCGGCACACCATTGGGATACCACTGCTCTGTCAAAATGTGAGAGTGTTACCTCTGAACTACCAATGAACCATGCCTCAGACCACTGTAGCTTCCCACTGGCATTGCACCATTGTACCCTTCGGACAGAACCATTGCGTTGCCATCGTGGTACTAATGTAGTAGACAGATTTGGAATTATAGACTTATAACAGCCCCTGTTACTGTATTTGTATTTTTTTTTCCACAGATGTAACGATTTCCATATGATATGTAGTTAACCGTGAAAAAATCCCATAGTGAAAATATACATATTTTTTGAGCACTTACACAAATACTTACACTTTTTTTTTTTTTTAACTGATGCACTAGCTGTCACATTTAGGAACCTGGCAGCCGGTTTAATTTGCTTCCACTAAATGATTGAACACATTGCATAGAGACTGCACAATTTCTTTATAATGTCTTCAGTGAAAACGTTACCGGCTGCATCAAAGATCGGAAACATTTTGCTAAAGATTGCTATGTACGATACAAGAAGGGGACATTATGGTGTTATTTTCTATATTGATTTATGTTTTTTTTTTTATTATTATTATTTTGTTTGATAATTTACTGGTGGTGAAAATAGAATGCCTTTTTAAAGGTGGACAAAAAAAAAACCAAAACAAATATTTGTCAATTTAGCATTTACTGTTCCGATAAGTATTATGTATTTAAGAACATCTGTTGTATAATAACTATAGAGAAAAATGATCAATTGTCAATGTGACAACTCCATTTTTTCTGCTGTAATAAATATTATGTTTAATAATGTAATGTCTATTTTTAGACCGCGGCGTGCCGTGAAAAGTCATTTTTAGGGTTACAAAAGTGCAGCCCAACTTACAAGATTTAAATGCACCATTTCACTGTTGGTTGGTGCATAATACAAAGGATAACATTCTTCATCCATTTGGGCACTATTGTGTAGGAGTAAACCAGCAACACTATGTCCAAAGCATTTGCTGTTTACGTTGCAAATGGTCCCAGAAAGTAAACTTCTATAGACACTTGCATTTTTGTGTGATATGCTACAACTTTTACAATTCATCTTTCTGTACGATTACCCATGTACTTGTGAAGCATGTGTACATGAATTTTTGAAAAGAGTTAGTACCGGGTACAGTAAAGTTTATAAAGTTTAGGTAAACACAAGAATACTCGGAACTTATTTGAAATAGTACCAGGTGAAAAAAATAACACTATATATATATATATATACACATATGTTACACATACATATATATATATATATAATATATATAATATAGATATATTATATATATATATATATATATATAGAGGATGTTCTGGTTTTTCAAGTACAAGCAACAAATGTTGTTGTTTCTTTTCAGATGCTACCAGAAAGCACCGGAAACATTTTGTATTTGAAACATCTGCATATCCAAAAATTCATGCTTCTGCCGTACACAAAACAATTAATTATGGAGGAAGTGTAAAACACGTATTGTGAGACTCCAGCCTTAACACTGTAGTGCATAAGATGTATGACATTGAGAGAAATGAGATGTACAGTTTGCTTTATGATAATGTATGTATGTGTAACATATTTTTTTGTATTTAAACTGGGCAGTTTTTTGCGTCCGTCAAGGAAAAGTGCACTTGGCTCATTTAGTTATTGTTCTTCTAAAGAGATTGCTTCTAGGTTTGTATTTGACTACAGTGTGTGACTGGCAGAATTGTTGACTAATAAACAGCCCAGCCACCCTGTTCTGTTTTTGGATTTGTCTTTGGGACCTAGCAAATATACAAAGAAACACCCAGTCCATAGACCATACCCCACCACTGTTTAGATTATTAGATCACACTTTGCATACCGAGATTATGAACATCAAACATCTAACAATGCATGTCCGTGTATTCCTGTTTTTACAGATATGAAGGGTCCTATTGTAGGGATTTCATCTATGATGGGATTTAGACCACACTGTATCCAAAATCCCACTGGACAGACAGCATGTTCTTCACCAAAAACTTGTTTTGTAACATGCATATTTACTGTGAGCAATGTACCATAATGTTAAAAATATAACATGCACTTCATATATACATATATTCAGTAGATGCTGGATATTAGGAACCCTGATAAAGACAACTTTTAGTTATTAACAACATTTTCACAGGAACCAATCCCATCCCATAGACTTTAATGTTAATGGCATTTGGATATTAGCAACTGTCTGCTGCTTAATTACAACTTTTTTTACAATTTGTATGAACATGGCTCTTACACGAATACATTGCGCACGCATCGCGTGCGTCTGTTTATGTATCAGTGTTCAGAACGCAGATGTGAGACTGATTGTGGTCTGTCATCATGACTTCAAAACATCTAGACCAGGGGTCTCCAACCCTGGTCCTGGGGAGCCCCTATCCAGCAGGTTTTATAGATATCTTTACATCATCAGTGGCTAAAGATCTGGAACACCTGTTAATGTTGACTAATTAAGGCAGTAATTGGTTCAATTAAGTAACTGAGAGACTGGTTGAAATGAAAACCAGCAGCCACAGTAGCTCTCCAGGACCAGGGTTGGAGACCCCTGGTGTAGACCTTTCTATAGCCGATAAAGTTCGGATTCTGGAGGCACTACGTGAACCCGGTGCTAAACAAGTATGGGCAGCAGAAAAGTTTGGCATCTCAAAATCTGTTGTATCCAGCATTTTGAAATGGGCTACGAAGCTGCACGCAAAATGGAGAGTGAGTTACAGCTGGAGGTGGCGAATCGTGAAAAACAAAAAACATTGGACAACTACTTATTTTAAAATGACGCTTCTGTATTAAATGTAAGTGCTGTGCCAAGTTTGTTTACTGTGAATACTTTTTTGTTTTACACATCCTTGTAGTATTAGTAAACAGCTGTTTGTTCTGATATTTGGTGTTTTTCATGTTTATTTTTTAACACTGTAATGAACCAAGACATGTATTTCAGTGTGCTGCTTCTACAACTATAGCATACAACGTTTTTTTCCATTTACATACACTTGAAAATGTGACTTTTTGCTTAATAACAACTTTTTGCTGGGAAACCGAGAAGTTGCCCATAAGCGGCATCTACTATATAACATGCATGACAGAGCAACCTTGGGTTACATGCCCTGTTATATAAGGTATCTTTTGTATATGTCCCTTGCAAAAAGTGGTATACAGTATAGAATACTACAAACATGAATATGAATCACCTCAGATTTAGCAGTTCTCTTCAAATAAATTATACTGTGCCAGTACACTTGGTCCCTTGACTGTTTGTTTCTGTAAGAATGTAGAATTCGGTCTTCTCCTGTGCTGTCTCTCGGGGTCACACCCAACTAGATGTTGTGGGTGGTGCTGATGTGGCACTAGGGCTGTTTTTTGCACAGTGAGCAGCCCACAGATGGAGCATAGCTACTGGATTCAAAGCTGGCAGATTCTCTACGCTTGGTAAGGGCACTCCATAGCATCTAACAAATTACACATTTTTTTACTTAGTTTTTAGAGAAAACGATATGGTGTATTGATACACTAATGCCATGATATATATTGCGATATGCAGGTCACTTTATGGTATGTATCATGAAACTTGTGAGGGTCCTGATAGTCTGCTTGTGTGATGCATAATAAGATCAAATGATCATTAAACAATGGACTATTTTGTTATAAGACAAAATTTAAGTGAGTTAGGGAGTGTATATATTCATACCAACTATGAAACACACTTATTCTTCCTTCAAGAACCACTTGGTGAACCACAATGAGCTCTGTTGTGCTTTTGGTCTTGTTACATGATACAAACGATACATACCTTTATCATGATATAATATATCGTGAAGAAGGTATCACGATTCATTGATGCACAATTAATTGATGCACCCCAAGAAAACTTCCATATTATTAATTAAAAGCTATAGCCCTTTTAATAATGCAATCTAGAAAGCCATAGGTCATGGCTGTCCCACACTGGGGTGGCGAGGCACTGATCTTGATAAATGATTTAAAACCCAACCCCCCAGGTGAAGAACAAAAAGCATGTGTGCAGCTGATTATGCGCCTTTAAGTGCATGGAGCATCTGGAAGCTTTTTGATCTTAATAGCAAGGTATGTTGCTTATGGGAATTCCCTGCAAACCGGCTATTGACTGAATGAGACATTAAAGCAAGCCTGGCTGTCAGTTAATGAGTTGGTGTGTTGTGGTATTTATGAAAAAGGGGGACGGGAGCCCCTTGCAGCATGCTGTCTCCTTCTGTGGCAGATGTGCGTTCTTGTGAAGGTAGGCAGCTAAAGTGATTTATATTACAGCGCGCACAAAACATGCACCCTATTGCAGAACAATTCCCCTGGGATAGCATTATAATACCAAGGTATTATTCTGAAGAGCACAGCAATGGAACAAGAACTGCCCTGATTCAGTCATATACACGGCACTGCAATGGATTACCAGTGTGCATTGGTTCATATGGTTGTATGTCATCGGTATGTAAAACACATAAAAGGAAAAGGTTATTACTGTGATACCATTGTAGCTGCCCCTATAAAACTATTGCATGCATTATCTGCTCATAAAGAAATCTTCACTACACAATGTGATCCTTCAGTTGTGTAGTTAAAACCGTTTGATGTTGTTTTAGTTAATGCCACCCTCTGCTTATTGTCACCGTTGTTGCCAAGTCCCTGTGAAGTGTTATTAAAGGGGGGGTGACTGCACTTGTAAACCCTTTTGACACGTGCTTTTGCGTGTTGCTTGTTGCATTATTTCGGTACTGTGGAGAGAGTATTAGTGCCTGACCCACTCCTGCAACTAACAGGTTTCTTTATGTTTTAATTACAAATCCCACCCTGAAGGAAAGCCAAACAGCAGACCTAGCCTTAATTCCCTTTGATCTGCATTACTGTTCAGTATGTCTTTGTCAGGGCAATGTTGTACAAGTCTTGGCATTCCTTTTCTTTTCAGGCAATGTTAAGGGTGTTAGTTAGTGTTAATTGTTGCTGGCGGGGTGAGGCATGTTGAGGAAAGGTCTTGTTTCTTAAGGAATGTTTCTGGTTTTCATTGCCAATGAATACTGTCAGGGCGCGGTAATTAGATTCAGCGAAGTGCATGCTAATTCTGAGTTTTAGTCTGATATTTGTAATAGATGGTCCCTATTTTCTTCTGTTGAAGTTCTTCTATTTTATGCTTCTGTTTGAAGTATGCAGACATGTCAAAGGCCCTGTTGTAGATAAATGGTTTTTCCCAGTGCCATATCATATCATGCATTGCAGTTCACTCCAATGGTCTAGCTTTAACCAGACCTAAAGCAAACATATTCAGCAGTTTCTAAGTAGTGTGTATCTGACATGCTTCTACAAAAAACACAAGTGAAGGATTCTCAACACAATAAAAGCAGGATCGGTAAAAATGATAAGAAGCTAAGATGATTCTGGCTAGCTCTGCAAGTTATAAACTGCTTTGCGAGTCTGTAGCATGTTGTCTGTTCAGTGTCAGCACTTAAGATTATCCAGAGATGCTCAAAGCCAAGTAAAGGCTGATTTAGAGAAAAATGACTCAATATTGGGGCAACTTAACTCAGAAGGATTGCAAACATATAACAGTAAGGGAAATGCATTAAAAGGCTATTACAATTATTAAGTTAAATATCTAATTTATTAATTTCTGTCTTTGTAACTTTATTTTTTATTTTTTTCTCATTTTAAGTCCTGAAACACTTTAGTTAATATTCTACAGCAAATATGACAGGAAACTTGGGTGAAAGATACCATAGTATTTATTATATATGGGTGGTAATAGAGTGAGGTTTATTGTGGAGCCCTCTGGTGCTTCATGCTTTTACGTTTAAGCTCACAAAATGCGATAAGACGAAACCTGAAGGGAATGCCGGCACATTCCCAGTCCTGCTGGCCCTAAAGGGACAGACCTTTGAGAAGACAATGGGGTCTTCTTCCTGAGGAAAAGCAGAGCAATATAAATAGAGTAGTGCCTCGCTAGGAAAACTCCAAACACAGCCCGCCGGCACATAAACAAGCTTTTGTAATGGAGCCTGGGTGGTGAACACCACAAGAGTAAATCTCTCACACCCACTTATTGTTGTGCTCGGGCATGTCCCGTCATTTAATCTTTAATATAAAGTCTCTTTTTCAGCAGACTTCTGGCAATAGACTGTGAAACTAAGGGCTACAGTGTACTTTCAGAAACTACCATTCCAATAACAGCGCATGAAACCAAGCTGAACCACAGCATTTCCTGCAATGCAAACGCGATAGATTTGCAGACTCCATTGGTCAAGTTTACAGTGATACAGTAGAACTGATATGATGATTACCATTGTGGTGCCTTTCTAATATGGTCTGTGTCGTTGTAGCTACCCAAGAACTACATTGCTGTATCGTTGTTATGACGGGTTATGCTTGCCAAAAGCAACCCAACATTGTATAGGTATGTTGATCTTACCTGCAGCCTAGAGTTTCCAGCATGAGACTGGCCCTACACTGAACTGTAGTAAAATAACTCATCTGCTGTGGAATGTGCTGTTTGTGGATTCAGTTACTAATACCTACGTATACTCAAATGATCTCACTGTTCACTAGATCACTGTTGTGATTGAAATCCCTATTGCTGTTGATTGCTGTGAAGGGTATGCAAGCACTCTGCATGGTCAGTCTTGGGCTGTGAGCTGCAATAACCCTCTCTTCCACCAGGATGAGACATTGCATGCAATATAGCTGCCTTCATCCACTCAAAGCCTTAGGTTTATTGCTGTGGTATAAACAGTAAGCACTGTAAGGCTTTCTGTGTGCTGTGAGTTTGAACTAATCCAGGTATTGGACATAAATGACTTTTATTTAATACAAAGGTTATGTATCTGTGTTAAATAGCCATTTCAAATGATTTTATGTGCTTTTTTTCTTAAATACATTTCCCTTACTGTTTATATTATATTCACACATTCTGAGTGCTTCTGGGTCCTATTGCTCCAATATTACCATGCTTTCTGTAAAACAGCCTGTACTTGCCATTGATTATCTCCGGATAATCTGACGTGTCGACACAGAACAGATTTCCACATTCCATTCATTCCAGTGAAAAATTACAATCATGTACTCTTGCAGCACCACAACTGGAATGGTTATACCATCATACAATAGTAGTGGAAATACAAAACCCGAAATAGATCTGCCCTTTAGATCAATGGAGTAGACCCCATGATATACAATCGAATTCCATGCATACTATAATAGAGC
The DNA here is from genome assembly GCF_017654505.1 of Polyodon spathula. Taxonomy (NCBI): domain Eukaryota; kingdom Metazoa; phylum Chordata; class Actinopteri; order Acipenseriformes; family Polyodontidae; genus Polyodon; species Polyodon spathula. The sequence goes on from NC_054552.1 coordinate 22,466,874, forward strand.
TTTTCAGTGGATGTAAATCCATCTGACCTTTAACATACAGTGTGTGTTTCCCCCCCAAGGGTGATCTGCGTACTCCCCTATTAACATTGCTAGCACTACAAAAATACAAGGGACTGTGAAAGAGAAGGGTTATGGAGTTTAGAATGTGTCCCAATACTTGCACCATGGGGAAAAAAAGAACTATTAGGTTTACAAGAAGACAGTGATGGAACACATACAGTGTTGATGAGCAGGTTGACTTGGCCATGGGCAGAGCTCTGTAGTACAGCAGCTGCCTGAAAATAACCCTCGCCCAAGCCAGGTCACCTGACAGCAGTGTCTTGTGTGGTTCTTTGCAAATTACTATGCGTCAGGCTAGTGACCAGAGCTCAATGTTCTGTTATACTGTAATAAGCTTATTTATGAATCATACAGATACATACTACGCTGCTGGTGTCTACCAAAGGGGTCCTCAGTAAAATGCCAATTAACTCTTTATCTTTCAAAACTTTCTAGCTTGTTTAGTAACAAACATGGAAAATAACCTGGAAATATTTCCTATAGCTGTGTGAAGTGCTGACTTAAAACCCATGTATTGTGACATTTAAATATTGCAGTAGACTTAAGTTCACCATTTTGGCCATGTTTACCTAGAAATTGGTGGATCTTGATTCAGCTCTTTTTCAGCTGCCTGTTTACATTACACCATTGTTGCCAGGAATTATTGCCGGCAACTTTCTATTTTACACAAGGCAATCTGATGACACTTAATTTGTGGCAATTATGTAAACTGACCTTAAATGTTCCAGTTCTGGTATTTCAATGTTATGACAAAACACTTACATCGCTTAGTACTGTTTATCATTTTTGAAATGCTTTGTACATTATTTGTATACAATGTTTTTGTACTGAAAGGCTATTACCACCAAAATGCTGAAGTAACTGACTAAATATTATTTTAGTGATGGAGAATAGTAGGGTTTTTTTTTTGTCCTAGTTTTGAACAGATGTTTTTCTCCTTTCTAAAAGTGGAGTAAAATGTATAGACTATTTTGACTGAGCAACAATCTGCGGAGCCTGCAATGAAATACTATAGTTTAGACTGCAATTATTTACCAAACTCTGGATCACTGAGTAATGTGCAAAAATGAAACACAGACAACTATGAATGTGCAACCAAAAGGTTTTAAGGTTACTTTAAACAATTGAAGGCACCTCCAAAAACTATTAAACACAAAGGTGAGAATTCATAAGACAGAGATTGCCTACAAACGATGGTCGTACATTAAATATTTACTATGGAAAAAATAAGAATGTGGCAATAGTCAGGTTCAATTCTACAAACACCCTATGGCAGACTCAGTAAAGGTGAAATCACTTTTAGCTGCCATTTTCCCATCTAGACCTTTGCACTGTAATTTAGTTACTTTGAGACCAGACCCTACTGGAATAAGAGATTGTCTAGTCTGGTCTTTATTTCATTTTAATCAAAGTAATAACCTTTGATTAAAAATACAGAGACCACAGTAAATGTTAATTACATGTATCATAGAATTATGATTCTGAAGTTTGGTCTCTGCAGCTGCTTCAGTATATACTTCGTTATGACAGCATCCGTATAGGTCAGTTTAGAATAGTGGGGTCCTGCAAAGTCTACTTTAATCCTATGTGTATTACAACTCCTAGTTTTACCATACTCACTTCTCTGTGATTTGTATCTGTAACTAACTTAGTGGTGCTAATAATTCAATGACAAACGCTTTGATAAGAAGTCTTACCTGTAAGCTGTCCAGAGCTGCGTAGTCCTCTGATGCTGTAGCTCTGAAATGACTGCATGGCGGGCCTGCAGAGTGAAAACAAGCGGAGGGCTGACGGCACACGTTTCAGAGGACGCACGTGTCCATCTTCGTTCCTCCAGAGCCAGCGCAGAGGTGGCAGGGGTGGGCAGGGTTGAAATAAACAAATAATTGGGCTTACCAAATTGGAGAGAAAATAAGAAAAATAACTGTTGATTACAAATTTTTTAAAAAGAGAGTTTTGATTCACATACTTGTATCACTTGATGATGTTTACTCCACCCCCAATTGATAAAGAATGAATGATCTCTTAATGGTCCCATTAAGAGTAACGTGTGCAGGCTGATTATCCACAAATTAAACATAAACCCTACAGACGGGTGAATGGAACCAGTTACAGGAAAAAAAAACAGCCAAAGAAAAAATGAGAGGATAGGGTAGAATTGTTGATTTGGTGAGATCCTAAGTGATGAAATATTTTCTGGTATAGTAATATTACTTTGTTCATTCTGAATAGACTCGCTGTTGTTAGTTGCACTATTGATTATTATTTGCTTGTAGCATTTTGGTAGTATACAGGACTGATATACATGCATGCTGTTGAAAATCATACCCATGGTGATTCAACGTCTCTCTGATTTACTTTGCTTGCTTTCTCTATATTTTATCACACTTGATGTTTTTACTATCTTACCGTTGTACATATTTCTAAGGAAAAGCCAGCCTTATTACATATATAGATTCAAAATGGAACTGTTTCTCCATCCCTGCTCAGTATGTTACAAGCTATTGAGCTGCAAGCCCCATTTGCAAATTAGCCATCACTTTACAGAGTAGTTGTTAACTTCTTGGTCTGGCATACTTCAAAAAATGCAACGCATGCACATTATTGCCCAGGTCATTTACAGCAGACCTAAATGTTTCTGTAGGGTTCTGTATTTGCTGCCATTCATGGTGCAGGAGAGAGCTGCAGACTGGGGTCAGGGAGTAGGCAGACTGCAGACAAACATCCTGTTTAGAATGGATCGACTACCCAAGGGACCACATAACAGTTTAAGTAGGCTTTCCCTAAGGGGATAGTGAACACTATGGAAAGCAGGAAAGCAACGCTTTTCTATAAGAAAAGTGTCACAATAATAATTAGAGTAGCACCATTTTAACTGTGAGGGTATAAAAATGTATTGTAAAATTGGAGATTCTTTGGGTCAGGCATGATTTTAAAGTGTTTAAAAAAAACACTCTCACTTAACCCAGGTGTTTAGATTTAACTAAGGACTTCAGTGTCTGGTTCTGAAGCTGTGCAAACAGAATCCGCTCTCTACACTGTCTTTAACAACAACTTAGTATGGCTGTGAAATATCAGAGTTGTCTTAACTAGATTCACATTGTATGATTTTCTTTTAGTCGTCCCTGATCTTTTTAAAGCATGGTGTCTGATCTCCGAGATCGTCAGGTACACCAGTGCACCCCCATTAACCTGTCCATCAAGTTTTTTGGTATTATATGAAACACTTATTGCAACTCCCAGTAGGTGGGCTTGTGTGACTGATGCTGCCTGATTCTATTTCGATTGGATGTGCCCTTATAAAAGTTTACCACAGTATTTTTGCAGTTTTCCCATGATCATATTATGCATTTACCATTGTTCTTCCTGGTTTGCCTTGTTTTTTAATATGCTTTACCACACCCCTCTGTGCTTTACAATGCTTTCACTGTGCTTTTACTGTTGGAAACCTTTCTTAAGGGTATCTCTCCTATGTTTGGCTGAACAGAATTTTAGATTCTCGACAGTGTGTGGGCAGAGTAGTTGGAATCAAACCCAGACCTCCACAGGGGAAATAATTAAAGTTTTGTAGTGAATTATCCAGCTTACTTCTAAAGAATAGATGTCTGTTGCCTGGTTTCTCCTTGATGGTTTCGTTTAGAAAAGCAAAAGAAGAGTTTGTTATTGCAGAAGGTACTTTGTTGATTGGCAGACAGAGAATTTTAGAAACGATTTTGCTACTAATCACTATAATGCGTACAATATAATCGGAAACTGAAAGTAAATAATTCTGTTAAAATAAATAATAAGAGGAATACATGTTGATTGAACCCTTATATAAGTTTACCATAATAAAAGCACAACAAAGTGTAATGAAGCATTATAAATCCCAGAGAGGTATGGTAAAGCCTAACAAAATCAGGGCAAACCACTATGGTAAAATCATAGTATAACCATGGGAAAAGCAACAGAAAAATACAACAATTACCATGCATATTTACTGTGGTAAACCTTTATAAGGGTGAGACCAGTGATTTACTAGACTAGAAGATCGTGTACCTATCAGACTGTATGATTCTGTAATGCAATGAATTCAACACTACCATTAAACAGTTAAACATCAGCACAGCTGTTTTTTTTTTTTTACATTTCATTCTGATGTCTTGAGTATTCAAGCAGCAGTATTGCAGACCAACATCAGAATAATCTAAGAGTCAGGTCAAATGAGAGAGAATGTGCACATAAATCAGATGGAAACTAAGGCCAGACCTGGTCTGTTCCTCCCGGGGGGTTTTGTTTGCTTTGGAATGCTCTTCAAAAGACCTTTGCACCTCGCCAATGCTGGCTCTGCTTCATAGAGCCGCCTCGAGTAGAAGTATGCTTTACATGAAAGCCACACCAGTGAGACCAGTGCACACACAGACAGAGGTCCTCATAATCTCAGGCTACATTCATCTGTTGGTTGAATATTTCTAAAGGATGAACAGTAGGATATGAAGAGAAAGAATTTGTATTGAAAAAGTCTTATCTCATTCTACCCCAAATGCAATCTGCTAGGAGGCTTGGAGTCCATGATAAATATTTGGGGGTTAGTGGCAGTTACTGTGTTCATGCAGAGTGTGAGAGACAGGTCATTTACTCAAAATCATGTGTGTTTAATTTATTTGCTTGTTTGTTTTTTTCCAGACTCAGAAGTGTATAGCAGCACTGTGGTCTCAAAATGTCTCTCTCCAAGTATTGCTGGTACCCCAGTGTAATTGTTAATCCATCCCACTGCTGCAAAGTGGGTGTAAGAAGTACCCCAGTTGTTCTATATGGTATTTTTTGCAGATGTAATTCTCACTTGCAGGAAGACAAGTTCACGGTTCATGGTTATGTTACAGACTGACATATTCAGTTTCACCCTGAAACAATGTTTTCCTGCTCAATTCAGAAGCAAGGAAGATGCATGTTCCAGATGAAAGTATATACAGATTATCTGCAGCCCTGATTGGTGATATGGGACTGTTCTCATTTTCCATGCTGTATGTCCACTCACAAACACAATTTGGAAGAGGTCCAAACGTTCCAGCTTGAACAGTAAAAGTCAACAGCAGAACAGACATAATTCACATCCCTCGGGTCACCGCTGGAGCTGCATGCTAGAGAAAACATTTCTATTTATTTTCAAAAGACTTCAGTGCTTATCAAAGGTGCCTCATTTGGCAGAACCAGAGACTGGAGTCCTTAATTGATCAGATTGCTTTATAAAGATCTTTTGCGGTAAACCCTCACATTCCCTATATATTAGTCACAACCCTTATAGAAAGTTTCAAAAACACCATTAGGATACCATTATAATACCAATGTTTTGCCCTGTAAACTTATCAGAACCATTAGTGGAACACAATATTTGGAGGCAACCCAGTTGAATTGTTTGGAACAAATATTCCTGACATGATCTGCCTCAGTACATTGATGAATCACTTCCAGGTCGCTAACTCATGAGCACAATCCTGTACGACCTTCCAAAAAGGATGGCATTAAAAGTACTTGCATAAAGCTTGCAGTGTTGTTGCTATAATGAGGTAGAAATACGTTTCTAAGCCTCAAACCAGAATTTGACTGAAATAAGAAAGTATTTGGTGGCGCAGTGATTGAATGCAGGGGTTCCCAAGCTGGGGGTTGGGAAGACCTGGGGTACAGCACATATATAAATATTTTCTCCCAAATGGCCCGACACCTGATACAGAAATGCTCCCCAGATTGAGGGATTCGTTTTGATGCATGAATGAAGTAGTTGGGTGGTTAGGGTTATTTTGAACACTTAATACCTTGACATCAGCTCTATTGCACATTAATAAAAATGTCCAGTATCCACACTGATTTGATGTACCATTAAACAACAAAGGGATGGGATTGTACTTTGTTTTGCACTGTGTTTATTTTGCACTGAGCACTGATGCACTTTATCCTGTTCATCGTCTATATGTCAATGCAAGTTCAGGGGACCGAATGAGTAAGTCTTGGAAACCCCTAGTTCATTACACAATCCTTTCACCTCTGGCAGTTTAAATACAGCCTAAATACAGAACATATATTGTTGAAGTTTGTTGGGTGAAAGTTCAGGAGTGATTCATTAGCACGTTTCCAATACAAGGAGTCCCTCTCAGATTTGCACCTCAGTCTCAATAGCCTTACAGTCTCTGAGCAGTCTAGCGAGAAATAATAAAACGGCAATGAATGCCCTTTCTCATCAGCAGAATCGGGAGCACTCATGATGCATGTCACTGCAGCCACATGCAAGCTGTAACTCACAGGCAGGAAGCACCAGCTCAACGCTTTAAGAGGCTGTTTTATCACCAGAACACAGCAACGGCTTTAGTTACCCATGAACATTTTAATAAATTACATTTGCTGTGGCGTTGGTATTGCTGATGCAGTAAAAAGCCAATCCCTCCTTTTTCCTTGTCAATACTTGGTTGTCCTTTCAAACAAAATGAAGGGAATGTTTTCCAGGATTTTAGCTGGCAATTCAGTTTTACAGTAAACTATAATGATGTCTAGGGGTGTGCCGAGTAATTGCCTTTTTAAGACATTTAAAGTTGTTAGGTATTAATTAAATGGAAAAAAAAACATGTTAATTACTCAACACAAAACAATGAGGTTCCCATTTCCCTTGTTTACACACTTGAGTATCAATCAATAACGAACAGACTGATATATTATTTGATATAGACCCTGTCATGACCAAACTAACTATAACTCATTTATATAAAATATTATTTGTCTTACTTTTCTTTTACCCTTTTGATATGAAATGTAAAAAAAAATTCCTTAGAAATGTGTCATCTCTGCAGAGAATTGTGGGATTGTAGTTCTGGGCAAAGTGCTCCCTAATGCCACAGTGGTAGGTCATGTTCGGTTTAAAGAAAGGTCACGTTTACGTGACAAATCAGTTTCAATTCCTAATTTTGCAACACCTTTTCATTGGCAGTTTACAGCCTCAGTACGGCAATAAACATGTCAGCTTCTAATCGGCTTTTAAAACACTCAATGCTCAAGTTAATTGTCAGTGATTGGTTCTCCTTTTTGTTTTGGTAATGCTTCAGCACACCCCTAATGGTGTCATCAAGTACCATTCATTCTTGCTTAAGGTTTGCCTCCTGGTATCTTATCCCTTTCCTGTGCTGTAGGTCAACTTCCATGGTCTGAAGGGTACTGTTGTGTTTTACACTGCAGAGGTAGAGCATTGTTCAAGTGCACAGCATGCACAAAATTGTTACAGTGTATATCAACACGTGTAAGGCCGCGTGTTAGCTAGAGTGCATCACAACACATCTTAGGCCGTGTGTTACCTAGCGTATAAAAGGAAATGCGCGTGTGCGCTTCAGTGTTCTGTGTTCTGTTGTTCTATGTGTTACTGTGACTGAATAAACAAAGTTTGATTTTGTACAGTTATCCTTGTCTGGGCTCACTTATTTCCTTACCCACAATACAGAACAGGTACCATGGATTTATAGTGTTGTGTTGTACTAGAAAATCTGCAAATCCCCAAGTAGATAAAATAAAACAACAATGTTTAACATGATTCATAAACATGAGCCTTTGAGAATGCTGCTATTGCTACTGAGAGGGAGGAACATGGCTGGACGAAGGGCAGTTCCAACGTTTCCAGTGGAACAGGGCCCGGCTAGGAAGGTCCTCTTTTAAAAGCACTTCTTGTTCAGTGTTTGTGTGGGGGGTGCGAGGGGACGGATTTGAGTCTTCAAACCAGGCTTGGAGCACGCTTGGTAAGGCAGTGGGAAGGAACATTGAGTCTAAAGCCTTGGGTTTGACACTTGTACGTTTTTGCATCCCAAATCCCCCTACATCTAAAAGTCTAATGTCTGGAAGAAGAGGAATCTTGAAACTAGCACACAGTAGGTTGCCCTGTCTTTCTACAAAAAACATGATTTGTTTTTGATATTTGATGTTTCTGATAATGTTTTTAATTACTGTTGTAGTTTCACAATGCTTAAAAAGAGCTTGAGGCTTTGTTTCCATTGGTTTTCTGCCATGTTAAACCAGAGCTGTTCAACGGGTGGCTCAGGGAGCTAAAGGGAAAGGCCTTTGGTTTCACATTCACTGATACTCTATTGATATTAACAGTAATCCTTTACAGACCTGTATTAATCACGAGAGTTTGCAGCCTTGTTATCTTATAAGTTCCACAGGTTGCACAAATCTAGAATTGATGCAACCGCCCTCCATCACTACTCCAGAACAGCTGTGCGATCCAACCAGCAAAAATCAGCGTGATGCCTAGAAAAATCTAAGTGATGCCTAGAAACTATGTTTCGACTGATGAATTTATTTTAAGAACAAGAAAATGCTGGAACAATAAATAAAAAAACAAAAAACCTCTAGTACTCAACAGTAGGTGTATTACAGGAAAACCTTGCAAACCACTGAAAGGAATGCGTCCTTAATAAGGGACATTGAATTCTTAACAAATGAATAGGATAGGATTTTGATTATTTAAAAGTTATTATTATATTGGCGCCACTCTATTTAACACTGTTGCATAGTGACTGCAGCACACTGGTCTTATTGGAAAGGTAATTGAAAAGGGGGTTTGGGAAGCACACTGGGACTGTAAAGTGTCCTTTATTGGTGGCATTAAAGCAAGTTACTGTACTTGTACTGTTTAAAATGACAGCATGAAAGAAAATAATTCAACTTCCAACCTAAAGTCAACATGTAAACGTTTGTACCAATGCTTCAGTAATGTAGCAACTTGGTCTACAAGCACGCACTACTGGTAGCCTGGCACCCATTTTTTTCATAAAAAATTATTTGCTTGAAACATATTCCTGTTGTGTTCTGCTTGCTTTCCTGGGAACCACTTTGCAAGATAAGTACATCTGTATTTGTCTCAGGCCACATGTTCCCAGTCTCATTCAAGACATTTTCCCTTTACCACAGAAGTGATTTCCTATGAAATATTGGTAGAGTAACGTCCCTGGGACTTAATTTCTGATTGTGAAATGTTTTGCGCAAATGGTTTACACAGACTCATTGCAGGCAGCTAACATACTGTTTAGTTCCAGGGGATCAATGGACAAGCGCGCCAGTGCTTCAAGCCCCCCACCACCCCGCTCCCCGCTCCCCGCTCCCTGCTCCCTGCTCCCTGCTCCAGTCTGGATTGTTGCTGGAAGGCTTTGCTGTGACACACAAAGAGATGGCTGGTTTCTATCTGCAATATTCCTGTTGGGACAATTGCTTTAAACAGTGGTTTGTGTTTCTCTCTAATAGACATGGCAAGCAGCACTTACTGCGCTGTATGTGAGATTTAGTGCTGGAGGAGCAGGTCAATGGCTGAGACGTTTTACAGCATTCTTTAAGTACCTTGTCTTACCCTGGAGGGTTTCAGACCATCATTTAGGTTTAGGGTTATGTTGCCGCACATTTCACCTGTCACCCCTGAAGGTCATACAAAAGGATGATTTTGTTTCTCCTAATATAATAATGTATAATAATAATGGATTACCCAGGGCCCCCATTGGAAATATAGTCTTTCTAAGTCAACAGTTTATAGTTGGGAAAGAGCTTGTGAATTCATACACAGGCTTAAGGAAAAGGGAAAATATGGGGTAGGGGTACCATGGGGTGGCACTGATTTACATAAGAACATAAGAACATAAGAAAGTTTACAAACGAGAGGAGGCCATTTGGCCCATCTTGCTTGTTTGGTTGTTAGTAGCTTATTGATCCCAGAATCTCATCAAGCAGCTTCTTGAAGGATCCCAGGGTGTCAGCTTCAATAACATTACTGGGGAGTTGATTCCAGACCCTCATGATTGTCTGTGTAAAAAAGTGCCTCCTATTTTCTGTTCTGAATGCCCCTTTGTCTAATCTCCATTTGTGACCCCTGGTCCTTGTTTCTTTTTTCATGTCGAAAAAGTCCCTTGGGTCGACATTTGATGTATTGGCAAGGTGTTTACAGTATTCTGGGGGGAAATGTAAAGTTTTCCTGAAGAATGTTTGGGCTTAAATGTACATCTCACCCCTTTATGGATCTGATTCTGTATTTTGAATATGCATGTATCCGGTGCTTTCAAGAACGCCTTTGTCTATAAAAAAAAAGTTCCAAGTTGTTCTTGTGTGTATCACCAAAGCAGACAGGAAGGAAGCAGGGCTGAACACAGCGCTCAGACCCTGATTTTTGCAGCCCATTCCTGGGGTCAATGACTTGCAAATACCATTTTCACTTGGCCATTCATAGAGCAACATTTCATTTTAAAATAACTAGTGTTATAGTTTAGCAATGGTTCCCCCTGGCAAATGGGAAGTCATATATTCTTAAAATAACTTCAGCTGTCAGATGTTTAAGCCCCTGAACGCTTTATTAGGCTAATAAACAATAATGGCAAGGCTGTTTAGTTTTACCAATGAATTATTTGTCTGTGGCCAGCAACAGAAAATTATCTTTGAACCAAAATTGAAATGGCTTGGCTCCAAATGTGCAAGTTTGAAAAGAACAAGAACCAAATGCCAAGCGAACAACTGCACAGTATTCCAATACGATAGTGTGTGTGTGTGTATATATATATATATATATATATATATATATATATATATATATATATATATACACACACACATATATATATATATATACACACACACACACACACATTATATACGATATAATAAATTATATAAACCCACAGTTGTGATTACTAGTCGGTTTCCAGCATTTGTTTCTAGCAGTATATTCATTGTATACCATGGTACCAAATCAGCACCAATGTGCAATATTGGTTCTAAATCCAGTGTTGCATTTGCTGGTATACCAAGTAGAAATATCTATTACATTAATTAGTTATTTTTTCTGTTGACTGCAATCATCATTTTATATTTTGTTCCACTTAGATGAGCTTCCCTTATCAAAATGTATTGCATTCATTTCACAACAGAATGCTAGTGCAGCAGTTATATTAGCATGCAGCAAACATGCACTCAACAAAAGTGTGAATGTCTAATACAAAATATCATAAAAGTTAACATGATTTTGTTTCTGTTCTGAGCAGAATTGGCCATATAATTTTAGAAAAACGTTGAGCAGGTTTACATACACTTTCTTCCTAAATAATTCCTAGACAGTAAACATATATTACAAACCCCTGCAGATCCAAAATCATAACTGATAAGGGTGATAATCCCTCAACAAGCTGCCCTGGGGAGCTGCATTTCTGAGTAAATCTCCAAATGGATAAACCGCAGAAATAATCATGCAGAAGGTACTTGTGTGGCCCCTGGGTACTGCAGGGTTGACTGGATCAATCTCCAGTGTCTATGAGCCTATAGCTCTGTATTGGTGAAGCTGGTCCTTGCAGATGCTCACACGAGTTTGATTTCACATTACTTTGATACTCTTTCACCTTTGGAATCCAGTGAAAGTAATCCAATGTAACCAATGTTGATTTTCGGCACCATATTACATTAAACTTTATTCTTTAAACAGTGGCAGAGCTTATTTGCACTGCTCTATAACTCATCATGCGGATGCTTTACCCATTTATTAACATTAATAAATACTGAGGTCCATTAAAAATGATGTCTATATGTAAAGCAAAATTAAGATTGCCACTGTTTCGATCATTAAAATAGACTCTGAAACGCCATATCAAGTGAATTTTTTATATTTATTACATCTGTTTTGGGTTTGGAACAAATGTGTATTATGATGATAAAATCCATTACCAGCTGATGGGGTTCTCTCACGTCACATGTACATGTTCCAGATATATTATTTCATACCTATTTAATATCCTATTATGCCGGTTCTTCCCCATTGTTCTTTCAGCTGAGATCATGATGGCTTACTAACTATCCCAGCACAGTTCATAATAGACTCCTTAAGGCTGTGAAGGGAGGTTGGAAAACATATTAGCACTGTGCACTGAAGCCTGCTGCACACTGCTTTCTCAGACTTTTTGCAGGGACTCACTACACCTCCCAATGGCTTCCGATCAGTTAGGATTCGTTTTTGCCTAACTTTGCAAAGACTTTACACTCACTCTGTACATACAGGGTATGAACACATGTTGGAAATCAGAGGGTCTACTCAAATTACCTAAATCTGCTGAGCTGACCCCAGAAAAGTATAACAGATCATGTGCCACAGGCATAGCTCCTTCAATTATTTATACAAAAAGTGATACTAATTTTTTTCACCTTCTGTCTCCCCGACAGTGATTTCTGTTTAATACGCATAGACTCGGAGAGCCTTCCTTGAAGTGAACAGAGCGCTGTATATCTGCCAGGCATCTGGTTGTGATTAGAACCCCATGTGTTTTCATTAGGCTGGCACTGTTAATAATGCATGCATTGGGACCAAAATACAGCCGTATCACTGTATCTAAATGCAGAACAGTGGCAGGCAGCACTTTGTAGCTAATGATGTTCTGTTAATCACCACAGCAGCGTTTGCTAATCCATAATGGCAACAGCTAAAGATAACAAAAAAAAAAAAAAAAAAAAGTTGGCCAATGTTTGTTTTTATTATAGAAAGTACTTCAAAAGCTGCTATTGATTAGTCTTTGAACACTGTAGCCATCTAGTAAAGCTTTTGTAGCATAGGAAAGATAACTGTCTCCAGTTTTTTTACTGTTATTATTTCTAGTTTACAACACGGAATCAACTTAATGAGCTGTTTTTGGGTTATCTTTTTGTAAACGAGGCAACCAAGGCTTTGAAATCAATTGCCCACAATGTCCAGTACTTGGTTGGATGATTTTTGCATATATTGAAACTTGCTAATGAATGTCTTAGCACAAGTTGCTGAGTATCATAATCTGGGAGTGTATGGTGTCTGTATGTCACACTTCCAGGTTTATATATATCTAGAAGACATTCCAAGTATCTGAATCTGGCGTATATGGCATCATTTATAAACCTGATTTTTTGCAGACCTTATTTCGCTGCATTTTTATTGTGTGTAGTAATGTTCATAAGAGTCAGTAAAGCAACCCTGGGGGAAACACCTAATGCAGAGTGAAAGGGTGGTGATGTTTAGATCAGCTGCTGGTTCTATCGTTAAAACAGACCCTATAGTCTTTTAAACCATGGTAGTGCTGGGTCGTTATGCTTATTTAGCATCATTATATGGAACATTCTAGTTTAGGTGAATGCAAGATTTGGTGACATTCTCTGAAGGGGCCTTTTCATGTCCTTCTTAAATTACCCAGGAGAGGACATTGTTTTAATAGTGCATGGTTAAGGAGTTGCCCAAATACATTCAAATAATTGGAGATTACTGTAAGAAGAAGAGTACTTTACCTCCCTCCCAAACAGGCTCTAATCAAAACCCAAACTGGGCATCCATTAAATACATTTTTCATTTGAAGCAACAAAATAAGAATCAAAGCCTGCTGTAATGAAACGAGAAGGTGAGCCAGGGACCGAGTAGGCACAAGTGTAATTACAGTCCTGTAAAGGCAGGCTAAATCAAATCAAAAGAGCTCCTTAGGGCAATACTTCCAGACAGGGATCGAGGAGACTAGCCTGCAATCCACAAAGGCACAGTCTGTCTTCTCTATGTGACGTTTGGACAGCATTATGCTTTTCTTAACCCATTCCCTCTCATTAATGTTGCTGGACATCCGAATGTTCTGTAACTTGCAAAATGACAGTCTGAAGTTATTTTTAAATAATGCAATTTAAACTAGGTAAATGCATTGTTGTGTCTGGCACTTAACAAACAAAAAAGTTGTTTTATTAACCTTTTTCGGTGCCTTATTTGAATAGTTGTTTCACTACCAGTCTCTCCTACCAATGATGTGAAGTTAAAACATAAAAGTATTGCTAAATAGGAAGTAGCTTCAAATGACATCGCTCTAGTCCCCTTACTCGTTTGAGAATATTCACACTGTTTTTAAAAAAAAATTTGATAATGTGCTTTCACTAGCTGCTCTTCAGTTCTAATTGCCTTTCACCGAGATATTTAAAGCGTCTTTATATTAGAAAGTACCAGCACCTACTACATTGCTGTGTATTTCTAGAAAAATGAAGGACAAGTTAAACAAGTGACAGCTCACTAGGCCCTAGCTGTTACTTTTATAAAGAGTCTTTGTCAGATACTGTCTATACAGGCATCTGTAGCAGACAATGAGAACTGAAAAGCAGCTCCTGAACTCATTCCGAACACAGCCTTAAGACAAGATGTGAGTCATTGTTAAAATAACCAGTCAGAATGATTGCAGCAACACTGTGGGCATGCTGCATCTTGTTTTTGTTGTGATGTCATGAGATGTTACAGCAGACCTAGTTATTTATGGCGGGTTTAAAATACAAATGCGGCTGCAAAGACGGATGTGAGCGTGTTTTTTCCGTGTTCTGTGCCTAAAAAAAAAAAATGAAAGGAAATATAACCCTCCTAAAAGTATACAACACATTTTAGAAACTTTCTTTCAATATCATTTTTATCAGCTTTTTTTTTAATTCAAAAAGTAAACACAGTAAAAAAATCTCCAGCAACTATTGCTTCTAATATTCCATTCTGAAATCTGCATTTTATTACAGCTATGAAGGGTTTAAGCATAATAATTATGTTTTATGGCGCTGTGAGATGCAAAGATTTAATTAGACATTAAAAAATATTTAATGTTGCCCTTTTTCAATGTTGTAAACTAAGAGAAGACGTGTTATATTTAGCTTGGCAGCCAAGAGGTTAAATATTTGTAAGAATTTTCTTCCCTCAGGTTGCCTGCTGGGATAACAAGCATAATACCAGCTGCTTTGCACAATCTACACTACATACCTGGAGTGGAGAGCGGTCATTCATACTGCAGCACCCTGTGCCAGTTGAGCAGTACTGCTTCAGACCTGTGCTACGGTCAATTGTTTTGTTTTAACCATCTCAAACTGGGCAACAGGGAAAGCAATAGATAATACGTTTCTATGGCACCTACCAGTTGATTAGTTCTTCAATAGTGTATGCATTCATTTCAAAAATAAAACACAACTCCACCCAATTGCAATTTTCTAACCTAAAGTCAATGGCGATACGTTTAATTTCAGTAAAGGGAGAGACAATGCCTTGAATGAGTCTCAGTTATATGAGACAAACTCAAATGGAAAGATTTCAACAAGGTCTTCACTTTTAATATTACAAAACTAACAATTGTGGCACACTTGTTAACCCTTATATTACTGTTTAGAGATGCTCGCTATTAACTGCTTGTTTCACAGACTCTGGTAATCACTAATCCTCGACTATGCTAACATTAGATAGTCCAAGATTAGCACTAATCAGTCTGTGATATAATCGCTTTGTTTTATTTGTATGTTATACAATATATCTTCCCCTTTGATATAAAAGTGTTTGATTAACTTGTTATCAACTGTAGTAAAAGAAACCAGGAAATATCAGTCTCCCCTGTAGTAGAATTTGTCAGTGGATTTTTGCGTACAATTGCGGTTACATTTTAGTCAGGGGTTTTTGGTAAATTCGATGAGGGGGACCTACTAATTTAATAATTCCTTTTTTTATGTAGAAAGACCTTAATAAATCAGTTCTGAAGGGTTGAAGCAGTGGTGAAAGAATGCTTCTCACACGTGACAGTTCAAGACTTCGCTTCTCTCAAGTTCTGTAACATGTTACAGAGGCCATAAGAAAAGTTCAAAAGCAGTGTTAGGCGCTTTTAGGGTGCGCCTCTGTCATGCAGCAGTGGAGTTTAAAACTTGTTTATCAGAAGTCAGTGAAACTGCTGCTGAACTTGAAAGTTTAGAAGCAATTTGTAGCGTTTGTTTCGCTACTCATTAAGGTTCATTTGTTTCAGGCCAGAGCATTTTACAGGGCTTTTAGTGTGGTGCTGTGCTTGGTTGTAATGTGTGTTTACTGAGACTCCTATGTGTGTCCCTCCTCCTCCCTGACTTACTAAGATGCAATTAACATCTTTTTATGTCCAATATAGTTTAAGCTTGTTGAAATACTTCCTCCTGTGCGGCTCTGTGGACAAACCTGCCTGGATTTCACAATAAGGTCAGGACTTGAACTTGAGGAACGGGAATGACATTTACCCTTAGAGGCTAATATAAAGGAGAGGGATCATTTTTTGTAATTTGGAAAGGATTTGACAATATAATTGAGCATGAAAATATAAATCACTAAAATAATATGTACATAAACCAACATTGTTTGATTCTGATTTATTTCAAATTCAATAAGAAACATTCCCCCTGCGTCAGTTTAATACTTGGACATGACCCTGAGCTATGAACCTTGTAAATGTAAAACACATGTTCGCTTAAAAGCCTCATTGGAAAAAAACTGAGTCTGCAGATAGACTGGACTAGCTGTTAAATCTGTTTTATTCTTTTAAAAGGGCACAAAATGAATAACTAAATGTAGTAATGTGTACTTTGAAATTACAGCAATATCATTTACAATGTAGGCCTCCATTTTTTGGTGATGAAGGGTAAGTTGATTTTGCAGTTTTATACATAGTTGTAGGCTTGAGGTTTTCCAAGTTTTATATATATAGTAAGCGCTTTGCCTTGCACAAGCATCACATTTGAATTTTGCACTCCACTGGATTCTATGCTTTCAATAGAAAAGGCCAATTTGGGCCACAATTATTTTGGGTAAAACAGAAGTCACACACACACACTTTTTTTTTTGTTTTTTTTAAATTGCATATACAGGAAATAAAGACTAAAACAATATTCCACAATGAACATAGAAAATGTGAATTGATAATTAAAACACAGCACGTCTCATTGTAGAGCTCCCCTCTGTTTAAATCTCCTGTTCCTACAAAATATTATAACCATTTGAGACAAGCACAATCAATAGTGAAGCATTTAAGAACTGTTTCATTAGTTTGGCAGAATTTAGGGACTTAAGTGCTTTAGATTGCCGAGCAACTGTGTCGGTTTGCTAGTTTAGGTAAGAAATCCCGCATCGGTACATTTCTCCACCACCCTTCAAGCAGGCTTAAGGAGCTACCCTGTATAAATAATGGATCTGCAGATCCCGACCAAAAAAATATTGTTTTGACGTCAAACATTCAAGTGTTTTTAAGGTCAAAACATTTGGTAAACCGCTGGGCCACCTTAGTATCCTATAAATACACATGCTATGTCTCCTTAACCAGCCCATCATTTCTTGGCCAGCTGTTGGATCAGTCTTCTCCACTCCGTCCTCTTCCGGGTGATGTATGCTGGAGTGATGAGCTGGGTAAGCAAGCAAGGGCTGTCCTCGGTGCCCGCAGTCTCGCACAGAGCTTCCGCATTGCAGATCACGTACATGCCACAGTCATAGCTGTTTTGCTGGGTTGGGGCTGCCTCCTCCACAAAGGGAACCTTCACCCTGGTGCCCAGGAAAGTTTCCAACTTGGCTGCAATGCGCCTTGCATGCAGGGAGTTGCTCCCACTGTGGGAGTCATAGTGGCTGAAGCAGCTGCCTGTCTGGCGGTAGAGCAGCAGGCTCCAGTGGCTGCCCCCGGCCGTCTGGTTGGAGTTGTCATTGACCGCCAGGAAGATCCACTTGCGTTCTGGCAGGCCCAGGGGCTCCAGGAAAATGGCCAGCTCCTCCTGGCTAGATGCGCACTTGATGAACTGAGTAACCTCTGGGCTGATGAAGCAGACAGACTCAGAGAGCCCCTTGAAGCGTTCAGTGGCAAAGTACTCAAAGGCAAACCCAATCACCTGGTCATTCAGCCAGTGGGGGCCCTCCAAAAGGGCCACATCAGAGTGCCGCAGCAAGCTGTCCTGGTAGCTCAAGATCACAGGGTCCATCCTTGAAGGAAGGCAAGCAGTGTCCACCTGAAAAGCAGGACAAGTATTTTAAAGTGAAGCATTTCACTAAAGCATAGCCTACCTGTGCTGCAGTATCTGATTTCCAGTAGGGGTCCAGTACCTGCAACTGCTGTGTTTTACAGCTGAAGCACCAGAAGCTCACATGGTCTGCCCAAGGTCACAACAGCTGTCCCAGAAGGATATAGCTTATGCAGCTTGCACCTGAAGAGGGGAGGTATTTTGGTACCTTGAGACCAGGGTTTGCCTCTTCCAGGCTGCTCCATTGCAGGACTCCAACCAGATCCTGTTATTACTGAATTGACCCCGGTAAAGAATAGGGGTGTATTCATGACACTTTCTTTAAATGATATATCATATGGTAATAAAGGTACGTATCGTGACTCAAGACCAAAAGCAAAACATCGCTCACTGTAGTTCACAAAGTGGTTCTTGAATAAAGAATAAGTGTGTTTTATCATAAATACATACACTCCCTAACTCATTTAATTGTTGTCTTTGAACAAAATAGTCCATCATTAAATGATCATTTGATCTTATTATGCATCATACAATCAGCCCATCACATGCATCATGATACAAATCATATTGCCATATGTATAGCATTGTGACATAAGTGTATTGTTATACCCCTAGTTAAGAATGAATAGTTAAGAATCTGGTTGGGGGAAAAACAGTCTGCAACAGCCAAGGTTGCTTACCCCTGCTCTAAGCTATGATACATTTTGGACATTATACCATGGGAATTGTCAGGCTGATGTAAGAGCAAACAAAATGGTTATTCTGTTAAGGAAAGCCATTCTACAGATATCATAAGTCCAAAGAAAAGGGAGTTATTAAAACGGCACCTTTGATCTCTATTGGAGTCAACAGAGAAATTAAAAGGATGGATTTTGTAACAATTATTTGTAAATATTAGTAGGATTTTCATCTGCAGTTTGAATGACTCCATGCTACAAAACACCTGATCATTAAAGTAAAATGTTATCAAGAGTCTGTGAATTACTATGTTTTAGCTGGACACTGGCTTACAGTTACCTTGGCATTCCAAGCAGAAGCCATTGGAATTTTACTTGCATGGGTGTTAATGGGCAGGCAGGAGAAAAACAGATACTAGAGTTACTTCAGCACATTCTGAACCAAGAGCTGACACAGCAGCTGTGGGCAAAGATTAAAGCTTCTTTATTCCACTAGAGGATGGTAGTATTATATAGAAAATCAACCTCTCCTGCCAATATATATATATATATATATATATATATATATATATATAGAGAGAGAGAGAGAGAGAGAGAGAGAGAGAGAGAGAGAGAGAGAGAGAGAGAGAGAGGAAAGTGATTTTATTTGTATGCCTGATTCAGTTAATCCTAATGTGTTTCATGTATTATATGAAATTAGCAAAAAACCAATAACAAGAAACAACAGACACATGCCCAAGCTCCTCTCAAGCAGAAAGTGAACACTGGCCTCCAGAGGTAGAGGAATGAGGAATTGGGAGAGTTAACCATGACAGAAGAACTAGTGTAAAGTGACGTGGCCTCGTTTTTAAGTACCCACCACTCAACCTAATCATTTCCAATTGTGACTGTATAACTAGCAGCAAGTTCTTAAAAGGAGGACACCACAATCGGTTCTTTTTTTCTCATGGGAACTTAGTATTACCTACTAGCAGCCCACACAAAAAGGGAAATAATAATAGATGAAAGCCCCAAATACAGCTGTAGGAGACAGAATGTGACTTTTAAATCCCTCTTAGTTTTAGCAGCTCACTATTCTCTTCTTCCTAGTCAATCGCTACACAGTGACGGGAGGTCTTCTCTACATCTCACCTGGACAAACATGATAAATATCTCCTTGCTTAAATAGTTCAAATGTGTCAGTCCTAGGGGTTCTGCATATGTGTAAACCAAAGAGATTGCTATATTTTAATGACCAACAGTGGCATTGTTTCTATGCTCCTAGTCGTATATACAGCCAGGGTGTTACCGTTATTTGAGAACATACGCACCACTACCCACACATATAGATTGCAGTGCGTACACCACAAGCCTCGTCTATATTTATTTTTAACCAAGGTATTCATTTTTTTCTACTCCTTCAATACTTACCAATCCCAAAGCTTTCGTTTGTCTTACCTGTCACAATATACACTCATCAGTACAGTATGATGTTATTCTTATACTCGCGTTTACTTATTGCTGCTGTCTCTATGCGGATCTCGTCCAACAGCTATTTTGAACGTAAAAGCAAGCTTGCTTCTCGACAAGCCGTATTCTACGTTACGACAGGACTGCGGGGCAACTCCTTTGACAAGCACTGGCACGGTGCTACCGCGCGGGGGGGCACCCGAGTCCCTTCTTTTTAATGGGGCTGTGTTATGTCGGAGCCGGACAGAAGGCACTGCCCTCTTACTGACTTGCCAGGCACAGCCTCCCGCCGCCCGCCGCCGCCGCCCCCCGGTCTTTTGATTTGTAAGCACCGCGAACGTGCGCTGTGCACGAGTATGAGAGGCTGCGCTGATTAGCTAACGCGTACAAGCAGTTAAAGCGAGCGAGATACGACAGAGAAGAGGGGTATTTCATTAGGATTTTTTAAGGGAAGACGACAGGACAGGACGGGATTGACCAGCGTTTAGTTGCTGAGAAGAATGGGATGTAAGTGAAAATGCCCAGCAGCTGAAAGGAATTTTTTAACCGTTTTAATTCGAAATCTGTTGGGGTTTTACATAGGACTTGTTCTTGGGTACTGTCTGTATTTGTAAGGAGGCAAGCGCGCGCCTCCAACACCCGAAAAGAGCTGCTCGCGGGAGCGCGCATGAGTGGATATACGCAGCTGAGGGGAGGTGAGATAATTTGGTCTTTTATACGTTTCTTTAGCTATATTCACAAGCTGTCTGAATGCAGCGGGGTTTTAACAGTACGTTCTCTGTTCACCAAAAATCTGGTTCTGTTCTGAATTGTCCTGGCGAGGAGTTCCATTCATTTGTTGTCCCTACGGTTCACGAGTGAATTTTATTTTTATTTTTTTACTCAGAAAAGCAGCATTCATTTAGTTGAGTATAAATATTATTAATGGTTTTTAATTTTTTTTTTAGAAACAGCATGTTTATTTTCTTGGCTTTTAATAGTGCCTGGATTTTACTAAGTCATCTATTTTAAATCAACAACATTTACACTGTGGTATACCCATGGCAGTGGAAAGGGACGCTTACTGCTGCTGTATACAGTGTATTACATATACAGTACGTGTTAAGAACGTGCACTGTGTTGAAAGTTACAGTAACACCGCTGTGTGGTAGTGTCCTAAAAACGGAGCTCAATGAACAATTGTATTTTTAAACAAAAAAAAGGACAGGATAATTTTGGCCAAAAAATGAATGAACTCACGATTTTTCTTCTTCATTTTTGTTAAGTTTAATTTGGAAAACGGTAAAACTACACATCGCATATTCATACTGACCCACCCAATTGAGCTGCTTTCAGATCATTGAATGAAATTCACATATGGATGCTGTTGACGCTTCTGCGTGTAGCGGAATATCAGATTTCGGTGAACAATAATAAATATAGCATTGCTTACATATGTGCAGAATTATTAAACGTGGTTAAAGTGACTGCAGTTGACGTGTGGTAGTGGAAAAATCGAACTGTTGCCAGTGACCCCGTTATTCTATGTACAGAAGCGCATCATAAGAAACGAAACTGTTGCCTCCTTAGCGCATTTTATTGTAGCGACAGTATACAGGTTTACTTAAAATTGATGTGTTATTTACTTAAAGTAGAATCGAGTTTGGGTAAACCCAGTCCAGACCGATACAGTAGCTTTGCTTTTTGTTCTGGGGGTTAGGTACGTACACAGACATCTATTCGGGATGTATGCCTTGACATTCTAACTGGGTCATTGCATGTTGGTGGTCAGTAGTTAATGGGAGCGGGGGAGGAGGACCTGTGTTACTGCCGTCCTTCTGGATACATCGTCTTTGCTGCTATTGTAAAAAGACCAGGCTTTGGCGAAGGGCATTAAAGAAGAGAATCTGTGTTGTAATAGCCTGTGCCTCCCAAAGAGAGTAGCATGCAAGTGGTCACCAGAGCGCCTGTCTGGTCTGGAAGACATGGCTTAGAAATGTACACTGAACAAAAATATAAGCGCAAAATGCAAGAATTTTAAAGATTTTACTGAGTTACAGTTCATATAAAGAAATCAGTCAATTTAAATAAATTCATTAGGCCCTAATCTATGAATTTCACATGCATCTGTTGGTCACAGATACCTTAAAAAAAAAAAAAAAAAAAAAAAAAAAGGTAGGGGCGTGGATCAGAAAACCAGTCAGTATCTGGTGTGAGCACCATTTGCCTCATGCAGTGCGACACATCTCCTTCGCATAGAGTTGATCACGCTATTGATTGTGGCCTGTGGAATGTTGTCCCACTCCTCTTCAATGGCTGTGCGAAGTTGCTGGATATTGGCGGGAACTGGAACACGCTGTCGTACACATCGATCCAGAGCATCCCAAACATGCTCAATGGGTAACATGTCTGGTGAGTATGCAGGCCATGGAAGAACTGGGACATTTTCAGCTTCCAGGAATTGTGTACAGATCCTTGCGACATGGGGCCGTGCATTATCATGCTGAAACATGAGGTGATGACATGAGGCGGATGAATGGCACGACAATGGGCCTCAGGATCTCGTCACGGTATCTCTGTGCTTTCAAATTGCCATCGATAAAATGCAATTGTGTTCGTTGTCTGTAGCTTATGCCTGCCCATACCATAACCCCACCACCACCATGGGGCACTCTGTTCACAACGTTGACATCAGCAAACCATTCGGCCACACAGCGCCATACATGCTGTCTGCCATCTGCCCGGTACAGTTGAAACCGGGATTCATCCGTGAAGAGCACACTTCTCCAGCGTGCCAGTGGCCATCGAAGGTGAGCATTTGCCCACTGAAATCGGTTACAATGCCAAACTGCAGTCAGGTCAAGACCCTGGTGAGGACGATGAGCACGCAGATGAGCTTCCCTGAGACGGTTTCTGACAGTTTGTGCAGACCCACAGTTTCATCAGCTGTCTGAGTGGCTGGTCTCAGACGATCCCGCAGGTGAAGAAGCCGGATGTGGAGGTCCTGGGCTGGTGTGGTTACATGTGGTCTGCGGTTGAGAGGCCTGTTGGATGTACTGCCAAATTCTCTAAAACGACATTGGAGGCAGCTTATGGTAGAGAAATGAACATCCAATTCTCTGGCAACAGCTCTGGTGGACATTCCTGCAGTCAGCATGCCAATTGCATGCGCCCTCAAAACTTGAGACATCTGTGGCGTTGTGTTTTGTGACAAAACCGCACATTTTAGAGTGGCCTTTTATTGTCCCCAGCACTATTTAATCAGCTTCTTGATATGTCTCACCTGCCAGGTGGATGGATTATCTTGGCAAAGGAGAAATGCTCACTAACAGGGATGTAAACAAATTTGTGCACAAAATTTGAGAGAAATAAGCTTTTTGTGCATATGGAAGATTTCTGGGATCTTTTATTTTAGCATTTTACATGTTGCATTTATATTTTTGTTCAGTGTAGATGAAAGAAGCTTGTATTTTTGGTACTGCATGTTTCAAATTACTTTCAATTCTTCTGACTAACAGATTGTTCTTTGGATTTGGCAGACATTTCAAGTAGTGTTTCTTTGAGCAATAGTTATATTACATTTGTGTGTGTGTGTGTGTGTGTTTTTTTGGCTGTGTGATCAGACAAGCACCAGTATGCTGTCCTTGGCGTTGATGCTGTGTCTTACAACTGCAGCTGAGATCAACACTTTATTTTATTACAACAGGTGCTCTGTTGCAGTTGTCATAATAAAGGTGTAATTATCTGAAGATGTTTAAGCAGGATTAAACACACTGAGATCCAGCATCTTCTTGTCAATGATGTCCTACTTTGTAGAAATTGCTGTAGTCCTGAGCTTTGTACATGATAGAATGTTGCCAGGCTACAGTTGACATGTATTGGAAATGGTGGGTGTCAATTTTAAGTCTACTTAAAACTTGGCTAGGCAACCTGGTTTTGGTTCTAGTAGAAAAAATCCATCACTTTGAGCTGAGATTGGAAGATGCCCTCAATTGATAAATCAGATTTTTTTTTTTTTTTTTTTTAATGGAGGACGTTTGCAAGAACATTTCTGTGTAGATTTAATGCTAAAGCCAGCCATGCCTAGCCAAGTGGTTTTGCAAGCTACCGACCTGACCTATAATTGAATTTTACAAGCCAGTGGTGGGGGGGTGTGGGCAAAAAAATAGTATGTTGACAGTCATCCTTTGCCAGGATACCCACCTTGCTTTAACATCCCATTCAAAACATAACACTGGCACAGCAGTGCTTTTCCTTGTAGGTCCAGACCTAACCTTACAGTCATGAGATCTGATGGGATGGGTGCGTATTCTTTAGAAGCACATGGCAACGGAAGAAATGTTTACAAGGTTTAAAACAAATACACTCATGCATTAAATAAATAAACAAAAACAGCTATTGCAAGCAGCTGTGTTACCCTTGGATGGTTTAGTCAACATTCAGAAGGTGAAGATGCTTTTCACAGAACCCAGCAGCTCAATCGAATTTCAACACATGCAGTACATTCTCGTGGTTATTGACCCCAGAGTGCTTAACCTGTGCAGAAAGTGTTGGGTGTCATCTAAACAAAATATGACAAGTGGAGCTGCCTAATCCGCATTAAGACAGTTGTATTACCTCAAACTCCGAGCTAGCTACACTTTTGCGGCTGATTAGGTTCCTCGCAAAGACCATGAAAGGTGTTAAAGACAGCTGTTGGGGCAGAATCTTAATACTCTGACAGCATGATAGCAACCCAGCTGGGCAACATAGGGGGCAGCATGTGTTTGTGTGTGAGTGTGAAAGAGTAAACTTGCACTGTGGTTATTGTGGTTAACTGTGCTAGTCTCACTATAAACATGTATGGCTCCGCTGGCCTGTTTTGGAAGCATGAGCGCAATGTAGTTTTACTGTATTATTTTAATCGCTGAGCCAGAGTGGTTGAACAATATGTAAACGTACTCAAACTGTTTGCTAATAACACTTTTTTTTTCTTGCCCTCAAGCAGTTGCAGGGACCGGTTGATGATTTACATGTCCCTGTGTTTGCTAAGGTTATTCTGACTCTCATCTGAGAAATATAATGAACATTTAACAAGCTGATGTTTGTTTTTTAAAAGATGGCTTTTTGCCAAAACCCTGCACTATCTCTCCATAGATGTCTAATCTTGTATGTACCTGCTGTACAGGTTTAGCTGTTTTTATCGATGACTGGTATTTCTCAAATTGGGTTTTGTTGGAAATTCTTTTGGTGTTACGTAATTGACAAACTCATCCATTACTTTATGCATAAGAAAGTGCTTCCTGCCATCTGTTTTGAGCTTCCTTTGACTAATTTTGAGCCATTAGTGCTACCCTCTGTACTTGTTTTAAAATGAATTTGCGCTTCCACTGGTTCTCAAAATGGCCCACCCCAGCGTCGCAGAAATGTATTGGGGGGTGGGGGGGGGGGGGGGGGGGGGTGGGGGGGTGGGTGTGAAAGAGCTAAATGTACATCGCAATCAAACAGACTTGCTTTTGATTTATTTTTACCTGTAGTGCTTTGCAGGAAATGTGATATCAGAGTTACCCCTTGCTGTTTTTATGCTGCAGTGTATGCTAGCTTCTGGCTATTTTGGGCTTGGTTTTAATTTTAATAAGCCTCTGCTGTCGCTGCCCATGATCCCAACAGATGAAAGTTATTTGCCTGCTTTTGCTGTTTTAATGAAGCCTTTAAAACAGAACCTAGATCGGCATGCCTGTCTTTCTGTTTAGCTTTTCTGTCCAGCTCTAACCTTGAGATCTGGAAGGGATGAGACAACTGTAACAAGCCAGCCTTGTACCGGCTTTCAGAGCGGTGTCTGAAACAGCATGTTATTAAAAGCCTTGTCCTCTTGTATGCTGCAGTATTGCCAATGTTAATGTATTGCTGTGGGCTCTACAGACCAGGGATTTTAATAGGTCATAGTTGCATGTCAGATATAGAGGACAGCTGTAGTGTTTGTACAGTAGGATGTGTGCTGTGTGAGATAAAGTAACATCACTTTCAGTAGTGTAAGCATTACAATGTTTAAACATGTTTAATCCTAAAGTTTAGGATTATTTAGGATTAAAGTTTAGGGAATTAAACAGAATATAACAAACCTAAAACAGGCATTGAGGTGTTTGGAAAACCGTGCAAGTACGTGATACGCCCCGTTTTTTTAAAGTGAGAAGAGTTGGCTGGTATTAACAGGATGTTGCTCCTACTACTGTAAAGTAGCTATACAAGTACTGCTTGGAAGGGTATGGCACAGAAGCTTGACACAAAAAACTTTATAGTGTTGTTTATCTTAATCTAACAACGGTATTCAAGCCTTAGTTTTACTATGAGGATTCAATGCTGGCTAAGAACCCTGCTCTTTTCACACACAGGGAGTAAGACAATTCAGTCTCACACCCCACCTGTTACAGTCGTCTCTCCTTGGCAACCAGAGTGGCATTAACAGGTGACATTTCAGACAACACGAGTTCCAACACAGTGACACAAGGAGAGGAGACTAAATATATTCTCAATAGAGTTGACAACTGAAATAATTTAAAGATAAAGGTAGGGCAGCTTATATTTTCTGAACTAATTGCGTTTACTTTAGGTTGTATGTACTATTTTTCTTGTATGTGTAGATGTATTGATTTTTTTTTTTAACTCAATTGCTTTTTGGATTTGTTGGAAAATCTGTGCAGATAATGGTGAGGAATCAAAACTCGCACAAATTCAGGTTGTTGTAACAAAGCGATCCCTCAGAACACAGAAAAATACCTTTTTATAGATCTCTGAGCATAATCATTGCTAGCACACATTATCATGATTTGCAATGTTACCCAAAACACCCTACCAATAATTTTATTTTAATATTAAAACCTGCTGATTTTAACTGAGTGAAAACACTCCACACTCCACACTGATGTGACATAATGATTTAATGTGAGTAAGCTACTGGCCTGATAGTTAAACAGAATGCAGGGAAAAGCTGATACTGTGTACACTGACTGGGCAAGTGCGGTGGGACATAATGTTGAAACCTGACATCAAGATGTGATTAACCTCTTTTTTTGCATGCAGTTGGGCGTTCATGGTTTTAATATTCTTAGGATGCAGTGTATTGGGGAATACCTTTAAGTGGCGAGAAGGTTATGGTAATGCTGTTTGTGAATAACTACATATCTTTGGATTGTTATTAAAGTGCAGCTGCACGTTACGCAGTCTGACAAACGTGCCAGAACTGTGTCCAGGAACATGCCTGCCAGTGTGTCTGTGGAGGGCAAAGTAGTCGCCACTTTGTACCACCCATGCGTTGGCCATTTGTTGCTGCACATGAGCCTTTCTGTAGCCATATATTCTGTCTTGGAGACAAGTGAATGGATTTCATAGTATATTCAAGGGTGGAAATAAAAAAGCATATGGGGTGGGTTTTAGATGCTGATTACAGGTACTTAAGGACAGTGATGGTGAGCAAACCTGACGAACATGTGAACTGTGGTATCAGGCAGTCCAAAGAGAGATCAATAACAGCAGTATGCATCATCAATGTCTGTGTTGCTCACAGCCCCTGACAGAGCTGCAGGTTAACATTAAAAAAAGAATGGAGAATTATAACTGTTGTGCTCCATATTAGTTATCTCTTTTTGTAGCTGTTTTTTTGTAAACCACCATGTCAAAGCTATTATCGACTTGCATGATGTTCAAAGCTTAACTCCAGAGAGAACAAATGCATAGTCTATAGGGGCAGCTGTAGTGTGGTAAGGTGGAGCAGTAGCTGACAGTTTTTACTCACCAACTTGTGGGAGCTCCAATACCAGTGCTCCCTATGAGATCCTCAGCCAAGAATGACAACTTGGCACGGCCTGGACTCAAACATATACTCCCCTGATTGCATAACTCCCCATGCTCACCACACAGTCTTTCTTCAACAGTTGCAAATTATTGAATCGGGGAACACTTGTTTTAGTGATGGAGGAAGAGTTGGATTTGGGCATCATGTGGACCTATTCCTGATATCGGAGAAGAATGTTGGTTAATGCTGGAGTACGGTATGTGAGGATGTGGTTGAACAATGCAGGCCAGTCGCTGTGGTTAGCAGGGTGTGGTGCTGCTGAGACGAGTCCTAGTCCTGGTGCTGGACTGTCTCACAGGCTGGAGAGAGTGTGGATAATTATAGGGACGGTTAGAAATTGCAAGGGAAGGATGGGTACAGTGTTGCCTTCTGAACTTGTAAAGTTAGAAGCGCTGTTTTTTTTTATCTGATGAGATCAAATGTGGTCCAGGGAAATAAAGATATTCAGAATGTGGTGTAAAATTACATTGTCCAGAACTGTCAGCAGATAGTCTTTAAAAATAAATGTAAAAACAATTAAAATTGCACGGATACAGCTCTTGAATTGGTGGTGAATAAAAAATAACTGAGCGTTTGTGTAATTCGTAATTTTATTGGATGCAGAGCTCCAGAAAAACGACGGGTGGGGTGGGGTGGGGGACGTGATACTATACAGGGCATCGTGGTGATTTGAAGTTCTGCACTGGAGAACAAAAGGAATAGAAAAAAAAAACATGCATGATAATAATAACCAAACCACCAAAGACAACATTTACCCGCTAAATGCTTTCAAAACAAGCCAAATTTGTCTGGAAAACCACCAATCTGGCAGCACTGATTAAGGAGGAGTAGCCTAAAAGTCGCATGCATTACCTATTAAATGTCACCGCAAGTTCAATGTACAGATAAAAACATGAATTCGTCTAATTTGTTTTAGAAAGGTCAATATTGTAATTGGCGTTCCGGTACTTTAAGATGTAGGACTACCACTGTATGTAAGGTTGGTGGTACCACGAGCACATTTTACTTCAGCCTTGCATAGACAACATACCGCAATGTTTGATGCTATGCAGCCATCCTTTTGTAGATTTTTTTTTTTTATTAGGAAATGATTCCATACATGTGACTTTGCTTTGCAGAATTTAAGCAGCTCAAAATCTCTGTGTGCTTCTGCCACATTTTCTTTTGTGTTAGCACTGCTGGCATTACAAGTTCTCGCGGGAAGTGATTATCTCGGGAGATAATCACTGACATTTTCCAGTAGTTTCCCTGAATCAGTTTAACCAAAAATACAGGTATTGTTGTTCAAATACTGATTATTGTATTTCCTGATGAATATCACAGTATACCGGTATATTGGTATTATCGTAGACCCCTAGTTAATACCAAGTTTCATAATAAAAAAATGTATAAATAATTAAACTGGGCATCAGAAAATGATGTGGCCTTTAACACCCCTAGCATCTTTTGTAGGGATAAATCCGTTGTCTCCAGCAAGAGAGAGGGCCAATACATCATGGTAGCAATGACACTGATCCTTTTAGTTTTACATAAATGTCAAAAATGTGGGATTCATTTTACAGTATGATAAATCAAGCCTTTTAATATTATTACAATAATAGAAACAGCAAGACAATAAGGGACTTGTAATACTAGTATGATAAAATGCTTTTCGAAAATGCCTAGGGAGTAGCAAGAGGCAACCCCACTGACTGTACAATGAAGGTCACACTGTAAGCATGATTCTTCTGAAAAACACATGGAGAACATGGAAACTTGCTCATAGCAATGCTTCTTTAATGCTGTCACTCTTTAACTGGGCCGTAGGGCTGTGTTTCTGCAGTGAAGCATCACTGTGTGAGATAATGTCTCTGTTCCCTCTGCAGGGGAGGCTTGTTTTGATACCAGTACTATGCCACACTGCTTTGTTTTCTGTGTCCAAAAACAATACCAAATAATTTCATTACTTTTTTTTTTTGCTGGTCAAGGTTTAAGGCATCAGTGGTTTTGTTTGCTGTTTCAGACGAGGTTGAGTTCCATTGATTACAATCTGAGGAAAGGCTGCGGCTGCCAGCTTCTCCAGTATGAAAGAATCGCAATGGAGCGAATGCCTGTCTCCCCTTGCAGTGTATGGTGTATCTGCTTTGCATGGTTTTTTGAAATCAGTTTTTTTCTGAAATCAAAAACTGTTAAATGAGAAAGGAGTCAATGGCTTGGAAAAATAAGAGTGGAAATAAGAGTGGCAATGGAGAGCAAGAGCAGTGTGTGTCTGGCAGCGGTAATATTCTGGCTCATAACAGTATGGGTATTCTTTTGTTTCCCAATGTTCTGGTTAAGATCCCTCTTTCTTAAAGCAGGATGTTTCTGATGGCATAGTGTTGTCTAATTAAAATTTTACTCTCTTTGAATGATCTAATTTACTTTTCTTTCTTTTGAATCATTATAAATGATTCATCGTAAATGAGATTGTAGATAATAGGCTATAGTTTTTATCTTGGAGCAGGAACTCATGACATGCTATCCTTTTTTTCTTAAATAGTTCTTATTTACTTCTTGCTCATAATCCTTGTTCTGTACATCAAAGAGGCCAATAATGTTGATTCTCCATACAAACTCAAATGTTTGTTAGCTCCTACATGCACCATGATGTTTTTTTATTTATAATATTTAACAATACCAGTATGTTTTTCTTTTTATAAAAAAACAGTGCAAGTTTAGTAAGGGGGTGCATGAAGCCATACTGACTTCCTTCCATCTTTTAAAAAAATAAATACAAATAAAAAAAAAAGAGTAAAAGCACAGTAAGACTGCACCGAGACTGCAAGCTGTCTTTCTGATTTGATACGAGCAGTCCCCCGGTCACTGTTCACTCAGCCTGTCTCCTTTTGTCCTGGGTTTTGAATGTTTAAGTGATGCTAAACGTTTCCCATCAGCCTCTGTGTGCTGTGCCTGAGGTTCCTCTTCAGCTGTGATGTATTTAAGTGGAGCTGAGAGCTGGCATCTGCTCAGTAGTGCCCCGGCATTGTCTCTGCGGCTCTGCAGTGCTGGGTGGGGTGCGCTCTTGCTGACTAGCTCTGAGTGCTGTGCCCTGAGGCCCCCGCCTTCTGAGTGAAGCAGTTTGCCCTAATGTGTCTGATTCTGTTCGTGAAATGGAGCGTGAGTAATCTGGGTCAGTGATAGCTTAAACCTCCCTCCTTGATGTCTCTTTCTGATTTCTTCTGACTACTTTTCATACATTAGCTCGACCGGCCGCGAGGGAATTTACATTTAATTGAAGGCGGCCGGGAATTTCATTGACCTTTTTATTTTAAATGTTTATGCTTGGCTTGCTTTTTCCTTTTTATTTATTTATTTATTTTTCTTGTAGTCTTAATGTATCCAGTTTACACTGCAATGGATGCTGTTATCAGATTTGAATTGCAGTTCATGTTGAGCATTTGGAAATGGAGCTACAAGATTGTTTGTCTTTTTAATTAAAAAATGTGTTTAGTAATAAATAGTACAAATGATACCACCAGCCACTTTTTTTTTTTTAATCAAGCGGTGATGCATTTAATACCATTACTGTACATATTACCATTATAATAAGCTGATTGAGTAAGAATATTGAGCTTGTAACGATCCTGTGGACAGGACACTGTCACTAAGAGTTTATTAATAAGAATGGGTGCCACGAAACTCTGGTTCTATGGTTTTTTTCTTACCCAGAGTGCCCGATGATGTGGACTCTAGGTGAGAACCCATCTGGACCTGAGCTAGATACAGGCTCAAAACACTCTACACTGTATTTACAGAAATATTACAAAGTGTATTTAGTGAATTGTACGCAACCCTGCTTTACTGTGTTTGTCTAAAACGGAGTGCTGCGTGTTGTAGTGAGGTTCTCTGCAGGTAGCCGGGGACATGCATGGAAATGATCACAAGCTGTTACAATAGTAGCAAAATAACAATATATTTATTTATTTATTTATTTTAAAAACCATGTCCACCACACAGTGTTGTCCAAACCCACAAATGTTTAGTTTGTCGATTATAATTAAGAATTCTTCCATTGTGATTTGTATTCATACAGTGGAGTGCAATCACGATTAGTTCTAACATATGTGTACACTTGAACGGAGAATAATCGGTCGTTGAAATGTCATAGTGATAAGGATTTTTCTATATATTATATATATATAGGAATATATATTGATTATAATATATAATATATATATATATATATATAATATATATATATTAATTGATTATAATATATGTTTGTGCCCCTTTTAAAAAAATGTGACCTGGAAATAAACATTTTGATTTTTTTGATTTTTTTTATTCAAATTAGAAATCAAACAAACAAACACCTAGCTCTCATTGAGCACTAACTAAACGTGTGAAGGTCCCTGACTAACACGCAGGGCAGCTAAGCTGTTTACCTGCCAGAAACAAAACATAACATCCTTTTTAAACCAAATGTAGGTTTATCTTTGTATTTGCGCACCGTCACAAACAAGCTCTTCACCCTACCGCCACACACTACTGAACAAACTGGCTGCAATCTTTAAATACCCTGCACCTGGTTCTAATTTACAATTATGTCCAGGTGCAGGGGATAATAACCAATTAATAAATGCTATTAAATTAACCAAAAGCAATTAAATTACACAATGTACATTTTTTTATTAGGCAGGGAGGAATCTGACCCTCCCCCTGCCACCTTACAAATATATGTTAGTACCAGTCAAAAGTTTGAGTACACTTGCTGGAAACTAGGTTTTTTTCATAATTGACAATGTTTTACATCATATACGTTTCTGTAAATACTTGAAAAAGAAAACACATGTTACAATATACAAAACAAAACATAAGGAGTATCAAAGCAATGTTCAAGAAAATTGAAAATTGTCTCTAAATCTTGGATTCCTCAAAATAGCCACCCTTTGCCTTAATGACAGCCTCACAAATACAAGGCATTCGTTTAACAAGTTTCAGCAGGAAATCACCCGACATGTCTTCCCAGCTCTTTTGCAGCAATTCCCAGAGATGTAGGGCACTTGTGGGTAGCTTTGCTTTGACTCTTCTGTCCAGTTCGTCCCATACAAGTTCTATGGGATTGAGATCTGGAGACTGGGCAGGCCAGGTCATTAGATTGAGTTGTCCTTCACTTTCCTTTTTCGCCAGATAGTTCTTGTACAACTTTGAGGTGTGTTTCAGGTCATTATCTTGCTGAAGAATGAAGGACTGCCCAACTAAACGTAATCCTGATGGAATGGCATGCCTCTGAAGTATGCTATGATAGCCATGCTGGTTGAGCTTGCCATGGACTTGGTGATCTTTACCATCACCAGCAAAGCAACCCCAGCCCATGACACTGCCTCCTCCATGCTTGACAGAGAGAACCACACATGCAGAACTCATGCGCTCACCCTCTCTGTGTCTTACAAATACTCGGCGGTTGGACCCAAATATTTCAAATTTTGACTCATTGGTCCATAAGACCGACTTCCACTCCTCAAACATCCAGTTTCTGTGTTTTTTGGCCCAGGCAAGTCTCTTCCTCTTATTCAGCATTCTTAACAATGGTTTCATTGCAGCAATTATTCCAGTTAGGCCAGCTTCACGCAATCTCCTCTGAACAGTTGATGTTGAAACATCTGTACTTCTAGTAGCATTTAGCTGAGCTTGTATTTCAGGGGCAGTTAATTGCCAGTTTTGCAGACTTGTGACTCGAATTAACTTGTTCTCTGATTCTGAGGTCACCCTTGGCCTGCCTGACCTTGTTCGGTCCTCATGAGTGCCAGTTTCTTCAAATCGTTTGATGGTCTTGGCCACAGCAGTTACAGACACTTGCAAAGTTCTTGTGATTTGTCTTAGATTGACCTTCATTTCTTAAATTAATTACAGACCGTCTTTTCTCTGCTTAACTGAGCGTATTTTGCCATTTTCTGCTCCCTTACATTCAGGAATGACAAACTTGTGCCTATGCTACCTATATTTATAGTAATCATGGACCCTCACCTGTTAACAATAATTGGTGACAAAAGGTTAATTAGGTAACATGCTAGTTATCTCAGAGAACATCTAATAAAGACACTTTTATTCTTAGGCTAGTGTTCTAACACCGTGTTACACACATTTCAGACTTTTAACTGACTTGGGCTTCAGACTGAAATCCCCTTGCTTTGGGTGACCATTTCATTGAAATTGACAAGATTTACATTTTCATTTAAAAATACAATTTTTGAATGCAATTCACTTATGATTATCAGCTTATATAAGTACACTTATCATATAATTAAATATTAAGTGTTTATAGACAAGTTTTTATACAGTTAAAAGTATAGATAATATCTCAAGGAATGATTATCCAGTTATGATGAAAATTACAAAAGTTAGTATTAGAGTCTGTGGCTATATTTTACCCTGTCTATTTCTCTGCCCTTGCTATGTTTTTACATCTATATAGAGAGAGGCTTATTAAGTTGTGATGAAACTTAATAATGTGTGGACATGCTTTAGTATAAGCTATTGGGAGTAGCTGTGGTCTTTGCATTAAACACCTTAAGTATTTATACTAAAGTAAAATATTTTCTGCGATTTAAACTTAAGAGAAATATCTGGGGAAAACGAAGGGGAAATGTAATATGCAACTGACCGCAGTATCTAGGGGTTATTTGTCCATCTTTCTGCCTGTATAATCATGCTACATTTTCACATATGCACACAATGGATATATACCATGGTTACCTATAGTACTTTTCCATGTTACTGATTGATCTAATTTTGAATCCTCAGCCATGGTGAGTGATGAATGAAACTAACATGATTGTACTTTAACATGCACAGTGTTTTTCACACCAGTCTGGCAGTGTTGTTGGTGGAATGTGTCCAGGTTATCACTGCTGTAAACAGGCAGTGACCTCTTCCCCAGGAGGTCAGAGTGCGACCAAGGGGTTCTCCAGCCACACCCGTCCTTCACTCTCTGGAGCAGCTGTCCAAGGGTTTGTTGTTCCTTCTTGAATGGTCACCATTAAGCACTTTGTAGCAGTTCTCTCTCTCTCTAACCATATTCTTTAATGGGATCAATTATTCAATATTTTAAGTGCTGGTAAATCTGTTTTCATTTAAAGTACGTCTGAATAATTATCATTAGTGGGTAGAAGAGGCTTTCGGATTGAGAGGGTTTGACTGTCAATGCATTTTCTAGGGTGGTTTGAAAAGCCTGTAATAAGCTGTTCATTATTTTGTAGATTTGTAAACTATCATATCCCTATATCCTGATTTTTATCAGCTAAAATTGATTTTGAATTTATTTTTTGGTGCTGTCATTTAAATCAGTTCACCGTCCATGTATGATTTATTAATGAACCTTAACTTCTATTTACATTAATCAAGGGCTCAGTCTGTTTTTAAAACCAAATAACCAGGTCTTTGCATTATCATTTTGACATGGATGCTTGTGAAAAAGAGACTAGAATTCATGTGACTGATTCAGAGTGGGTTCAGCACAGTATAATACACGGCCTGTTTTAATATTCTCTTTTGCAAGTGGAGCTGTTACTGTGTGTGGTGTTTATTTAAAAAAAAAAAAAAAAAAAAACAAAAAAAAACTTGTGAACTGGACTGTCAACATGGTCTGCTTCAATATGCAACATGCATTACTCTATTAAAAAATGTTGGTAAACAAGGAATCTTTTTTTTTTTCTCTCTCTCTCTCAGCTGCATCCATACATTTTGTGGCTTTCATTTAAGCTGTGTTGCCTGCTATTTAAGCATCGCTAAGCAAAGCCCTTCATCAATCTTGTAATTATGTAAACCGCTCTTTTTATCAACACAGCTGGAAGGTCCTGCTGTAAAGTATGTTCATTGTGGACCTTCCCATTTAACATTGAACTGTGATACAATCAGTGGCCCAATCGTTAACCAGGCAAAGAGCAGTAGTTGGTGCCTGAGGCTGGACTATTGCATCATGTTCTGCCTTGAAACCTCAGAGTTGTAAAGCCGCTCAAAGCATTTACTGAGTGCAAATGGAAAAAGCAACAGTGGAAATTTCTTGGTAACACATTAAACCTGTATTCCTCTCAGGTATTTGCATCCAGTACAATGGATAACGGAAGCAGGAGGTTGTGTTGGAAAGATTTCAGTTTAACCACAGCAGTTGCATCATTACAGTAGCAAGTAATGCCCTTTTGAGACGGGAGGCCAAAGCATGTTCTAAAGCCATCAGAGTCACTAAACTGCCACATTGCATCTGTATGCACCAGCCCAAAGTATATTCTTATTTAAGAATGTTGACTCGGTGGCACTGCATTCGCCATACAGTAAATAATAAAGGATAACTTTTTGCTGGAGGAGACTGGTTAATAGCTGTTGGATTTGGCAGGCAGCAGCAGGACTGAAATCTATGAACTTCAGTTTGGGGTCATTTATTTTTTGCTGTAGCCTTTGCCAGGCGTTTGTATTAAGACAAGCAATCCGAAATCCCCAGTTCAAACCGTGTGTAGAGTTTCCTTTGTACAGAACATTTCCATTCCACTAATAGTGTGGGGTTCTGTAACAGACAATAGGCTACTTTTATGTGCAGGAGATGATAAAGTCTGTCAGTCTGCGCTGTTATTGACAAGTTCATATAATAGTTCTATATGTTCAGTGTGGGCTACTGTGCTCAAATTTTGAACCATTAATTGGCAGAAATGGGCTGTCAACACTACTGCTAATGAAGCGAGTATTCAGTATTAAAGTTCAATGTGACTTGTTTGCAATGTACAGTGGTGTGTCCTATACCTGTCTTTTTCAATAGTAGCGCTAGCAGTTCTGTTGCTAAGGGAATGATAGGAAGTTAGAGCAAAAGTCCTAGCTGAATAAATATTTGATTATGATGCGGACCAATACAGTAGAACAGTAACACCTTTTATGCAGCTTGAAGTGGCAGTTATCAGGTAAGTTCTTGTTTCTGTCATTTGTTACTCCTAGCAACATTTTATATCATTTTTTTTTTTTAATTGAAAAACAGATATAACAAAGTGCACTGAAACTGGTGTCTTAACAGGTAAAAATCAGACTCTAAATTCCAATTTCCCATCTGTATTTTTACAGTTCTGTGAATTCGTAATGTAAGAAATGATGCTGCTGGAAGTCAAGTATACAAATATTTGAATATTCAGAAGCAAAAACAAAGTTGTTGTACAAGTTGGTAACTCTAAATAACAAAGTTATAGTTCACTGTTAAACAAAAAACAACACCACAGATTGTACAGCACAGTAAAGTGCTACTTTCCTTTGTTTATAATGTGATTTGATGGGGTACCATCTTCTTTACTGTAATATGGGCTTATTCAAAAAGAATACTCCGACATGTACAACTCATCCCAAAACTTCCACTGTCTGTGGATCAGCAGCAATCAAGGATTGTAACTGCAGTGCGGTCACGTTCAGAATCTGAAAAATATACAGTTCTGGCTCAAATTGCATGGTCAGAGCCGGGGGCCGGGTCTCCGTGCTCCTCCTCGGAGCCGGGGGCTGGGTCTGTGACGGATTGAGACTGATCCAAAAATAGATGTAGCAGCAGAAGAGTAGGAACTTCTGTTGTTAGGCGTGTGCTGTTGGGAGAGCCCCCGGTGTTATATGCAGCAGGATTACTGTCATCTGGGCTCAATTCACCTTTGAGTCGGATTTACATTCACTGGAATGAATGTGGAGCAGCAAGCTTTTTTATTGTATCTAAATTAATTTTTCATGATCAATGCAGCTCTTAGTTTATTTTCTGACTTCTCATTCTCCAAAACATTTGTTCCAAGCTAAAAAGTTAAACCTTGTTCCTTGATCATCTCAATTCAGACCCTTCATAGTCTTCACATTACAAAACCACCACAGACGTTGGACAATTGCCAGTCTCTGTTTGAGAGAGCCTCAGGAATAAATGGTAGTAGAGGATTTATTCTGTATGCAGCAACAAGTTGCCTCCCCATTTCCCCAAAACAACACCAGAGAGATCTGTAAGTTTTATGCCTCTCCTTTTTAAATTTTTTAAATTTATAAAGATTATTTAAAAGACGTGAGTAGCCTTGTTTTCAAACTTTATCAACCTGAGATTAAATTTCACTTAATTTCCTTCTTTAATAAGATTCTATGTCAATGTTGATTTCAACGTGGCACTGAATTGTAGTTAAGTTAAATACTGAAGTAAGGTGGGTTGAAAGCTTTTAATTAAAGTTTGAGTAGCATGCCTTTGGGACACTGGATATCATCATATAGACTTAGCGATACCAGATATTTTGGAAGATGCCCAAATGTCTCACTGTGTAATTGCAGTTGGCACCTGGTTGAGTGGTAATCATCCTGATTTGTTGTTCATTGTGCAGTAGTGTGACGGTTAAAGCTTGATAAACTGTACTATAGCTTGTATTTATTTGTATTTCTTAATTGCAAACACTTAATTCTAACCATGACCATTAATTTGTGTGATACTATGTATTTGCTGTTGGTTTTCTAATCTGGGCAGCTCATGTTTAATCAGAGATATAATGAAGACACACTGAACGACAGGTACAGCATTAGTGATTCATCTGGCTCCTTTATCTCCCGCTGGGAGTTCATATAACTGGTGGCAGGTATCCTGCTGTGGGGTATACTGTATGGATGCTGGTTGTTAGTCTGTCTGTATGTGACAGATATAGAATTGCTTATCCGGTTATGATTTTAAGGGATATTCCTTAGGGAATCTTGGGCTATAAGGAGGCATCTGTCGGTACTGTATGTCAAGTTACATTTTTACGTGTGTGTGTGTGTCTAAGAGAGAGAGCTGAACCTAGTTAGGGGAAAAAAAACAACATGACACCGCCACTAATTTAAAAACTCTAATTACAAATATTCTATTTAGAGAAAGGCTTTAGTGTTTAGAAGTGTATCCATTACATGAATAAAAGGCCTCATCCGCCTCTGGGCATCTTCACTATTGCTCAGGGTGGGTTGACCTTGCTAGGTGATGTAAGAGCATATCGAGGGCTCAGAACCAGAGGGGCGTAAGTAACATTTTTGTCAAAATGGGATATTATATATCAAATTGAAGCTCTTGAAGAGATCTGTCTAGTTCCAAAAAGGACCTAACTGAAATCACAAACTGCATTGAATAAAGTGAGGAAAGTAATGAAGACATAACTGCAAAATCGAGGTAAACTCAGTGCCAGGAGAGCGTAATTAGCACACTTATGACCTCTTGGCAATGGGTGTTGCACTGTGGGATGGCTGAGTGACAGCAGATCAGTCAAAATGGCTGTGAAAAAAGCTGTAAAATAAAGCTTTGTGTCAACAATATCTGTTTTTTTCTGGATATTTTACTTGATTCAAGCAATGAATTCACTACAGAATTCACAATGAGTTCACTACAGAATAGCAACCAGACTGTCAATTGTAGAAAATCTTGTAAATTGTATTTTATAGTAGTATTTAAGTGTAATTTATAAAATATGACTGTATATGTGAACATTTATATTTTAAGTATACATATTGATTTATTAATTGTTATTAAATTGAAGAAAAACAAGTCTGGGATATAACTAGTGAAGAAAAACACACTTATCTGCAATGGGTATTCATTTCAGCGTGTTATTATGGAAAATGTACATTTTAAGCAAATTTTCTGGTGCTATTACTTTTTGAAGTTTCAAATTCTTTTTTTAAACTCTAATTTTCTTAAGTTATACTGTGCATGTAGAGATAAATGACAATTGAACACAAACAATCAAAATCTTATTTTTGCTCTCCTGTAAAATTATGATAATGTCTCTTACACCCCTCTGGTTCTAAGCCCTCTGATCCTATTTTTTTTTTTTTTGATTGGTGAATAGCGATTTTTCTACTTGTTAGGGCTTCCAAGTTTAAATGAAAATCTCACTGCACAAATTAAGTATCCGAGTTTGGTCGTTTAGTGAATGGCTAACTGTTTAGTTGTCTGAACTGAACCATATGCACTGAACTTGTCACTAAAAGTGTCTTTACATTTGTATTCCTCTTCCCTGGTGTAAGGCTTGCTGTCCATTAAGTAAGGCAGCCAGGTGGGAGGGGCCAGTTAAAAACCCAGGCAGCTGAGTGCTGGGTGGCTGATCTTCTACTGTCTGATAGAAAACGTGTCCACAAACGAAAGAGGAGGCAGAGAAGTACATTATTATTTAAACATAACAGCAAGAAATATAGTTTGGTTCACCAGTCCAATGTATCGCTTACATTTTGATTTTAATAATGTATTTACTTATTTTTTACCTTCATACATTAAAATGCAAGGTGATGTGTTTGGCTAGTGGGGGAAATTCAAATGGGTTCTCTGGCCAGCAGTGATTCGAGAGCATATGTAGGAATTCCTATATGTTTGCATGTACAGTATAAAAAACTACTGTAGTAGACCAGACTAAGTGAAGACATGAAATTACTTTACTGCTCCATTACTTTTCTGGGTCATTCCAAATATTATGTTTTGCAATCAAAATATTTAACTTGTTTGTTTTAGTATTTCTACTAATAGGATAACTTTGTATTTTGTAAGGGTGTCTCATGCAGTTTGTATTCTGTCTGCTCAAACTGTGCTGAAAGATGTTTCCTGATAAGAGACACCCCACACATGACATAATATATCACTTGATTTTCAAGATGTGATGGCAGAAGGCACAGGTGACATTGTCCATCAAATCAACAGTACCAAGGTCATTCTTGAAATCAAGACTTGAAGGATATGTTGCAGTAAGAATACCTCTGTTAAGAAAGGGGAACAAGACTGAAAGGCTAAAATATGCACAAGAACACAGCAATTGGACTATGGAGCAATGATAAAAGGTGCTTTGGACTGTTGATGGATGGACAATGACTGCTATATATATATATATATATATATATATATATATATATATATATATATATATATATATATATATATATATATATGTATATGTATATGTGTGTGTATGTGTGGTGGATCTTGAACTTGAACCAAAAACATTTAGTCCTGCTCATAGACCTCTATTTGTATTAAAATACAGCACTGTGAAGATCAATGAAATAAACCCATTCTATCTTCTTTTGTGTTCATGTGTCTTTACAGACCAAGGTGAAACAGCTTGATTTATAGCCAACATCTCACTCCAGAAGCAAAAAACAGGGTTCTCGTCAGAAAACAGAAATAAACCCAGCATGTGTTCATTCAAGTAGATATATACACTGATGAAGATGGATAACCTATTTAACAGGAGGATGTGAGGCGGTAATTTTTCCTTGAAAACTGCTAAACATCACAATTTAAAAAAGAAAAAAGTTATTTTACCCATGCTTGGTCTTCGACAGAGCGGCCTAAAACCTGGTTTCCTGTTAGTTTGGGCTCCTGGTCATTGTTCTCAGACAGGAAGTGTGTGTGTGAGTGGCAGGAAGAGGGGACTTGCTATGGAGACCGGGGGCTGGGAGAGGTGACCCTGCTCTGCCTGTCTCTGCAGTGGTTTCCGGATAACTCACTGTGTTATTAATAGCAGAGAGTTCCTTACAGGAACCCGCTTTTGTTATCAGTTCAGTTGCCAGCTTGAGTCTGTTGCAGACCATCGTATGCTCAGTCCGAGGTCAGGAGATGCCGTCAGTGATTAACATGCATCCTGTATTCTATTAAAGAATGATTCTATGTATTTTCTTTTTCAAGATTAACAGGAAAGCGCCAGAGCCACCGAGCTTCACTGTGGTTGTATTTTCTTTCTTTTTTATGTGCGTGGTGGTTTTTTTTTTTTTTTTTTAAGAAAAGAAAAAGCTAATTACATTGCTTGAAAGTTTTTGCTTCTGTAGTTTCCTGTAAAATGTTTTGTTTTGGTGGACTAAAGAATTTATTGAAATGTATAACCTCCCTTGCTACAATTAGCAGCAGAAGCATACTAGTTAGGTTTACAGAGTGACCTAGTGACATGTAAATCTATTTTAGCAGAGGAGGGCACTTGTGTTCTTAAACCTAAACGGGGTAAGGGGTATGTAAATCAACTGTACTGTCTACAAGTTCAGCCTTCTGATAATATAGAGCACACAATGACGCAAACAGACAGCTAGGATTTCTATTTTGGAGTGAAATTGAGCATAGTTGTGGGACACTGCAGCTTCTAAATTTGAACACACAGAAGAGAAAATAAGATGGGCCATGACCAAAACTGGTAGGGTAAAATTTGATTTATTTGACTTTGAGCAATTGCAAATTATATGACTACAGTAAATATAATGTACCGTTAACAATTATCGTAAATTATCTCTAAATTATAGTTAATAAAGTTGTAAATTACATTCGCTGCTTAACATTGTCATTTTTGTGTTTCTTAAAGTTCCAGTTTTTCTTTCAGATGACTTGAAGTGAATAAGCTATTGAAGTAATAGATGATGTTGATGAAACTAAAGTGCACGTTGTGTACAATTTCTAAAAAATGCATTCCAAAATAAACGTTTTAAAAAGAGGAGCAAATTAAAAGAAGATTTAAATCCAGATTTATTTA
Organism: Polyodon spathula; assembly: GCF_017654505.1. Classification (NCBI taxonomy): domain Eukaryota; kingdom Metazoa; phylum Chordata; class Actinopteri; order Acipenseriformes; family Polyodontidae; genus Polyodon; species Polyodon spathula. The sequence goes on from NC_054552.1 coordinate 22,509,122, forward strand.
GATCAAGTGGACTGAATTCTGGGGCAGGGTTTCCTCTGTTTGTGGTTGACAATGCAGTAACCTCATGTGATGGAGAAAAGGGTTCCATGCCATGTGTATACAAGAGAATGGCTGTGTAACTCATGCCCCACATGGTAGGGAATATTTAAACATGGTAAACATGACTGATTGTTTGTTTTTCCATGTGGGGGATGACAAACAACGTTAGTGTCATTTTAAAGCTTGTTTTTAAGAGCGTCCAACAAACAATAATGAATTGACGCAAGTTCTTGACCCAAAGGGTCAAGCACTGATTTGATCCGCTTCTACTGGAATGATCCAAAAGAAAAACACATTTTTGATTTGCGTTGCATGAAAAATTGTGGTTTGGCGCACTAAAGACTTTATTTATATATCGAGTTGGGATTACACTGACAGGAAGCAGTCTGCGAGTATAATACAGCATCTCTCAAGCCTGCCCTGGAGGGACCACCAGAAACAGTTCAATCTTCAATATTTGACTTCTCTTTTTAGAACTGTCCAGTGAAAACTGTCCCAGACTGTATGTTTGGTTATATCTTGCGGACCACTGTCTTCAGAGAGCTTAACCACGCTTCTTTAACAAAGGCTGAAAGGCTTTGAGTCCTTCATTACTACATTTTTGGGGGAATATAAAAGTCACTCAAATCAAAGTGCTCTTTCAGCACTCGCGTTGCAGGTCAGAAATGCTTCCGAAGAATGAACATCGTGTCACAGGGGGCTACAACTAGGGGACCTGATGGCTACACGTGAGTGTATTATGAGGAGCACTAGGCTAATGCATCACTTAAACCCTAAAAAATACCACCAAACCGTGAATGAATGGTTTGAATTTTAGCAGGAGAATGAAAAATATTAATACAAATGTGATTGTTCTTCTCTGTTGAAGGTTTAAAAGTAGTGGACCGAAATGAAGAAGTACTTGCTGGTATAAACCTTGGAAGAAGTTCACAATACTTCACTGATGAGCCATGAAGTTGTTTTCCTTGTCACTGACTCCTTTTAATCCTCGGTCTGGTGATAGGCCTTTGTGTTTTTCTAAGGTGTGACCTTGACAGTCTATGTATAATAGCTGTTGCAGCTGCTGCTTGGGAAGATCCACATCAAAAAGAACCAAGGGTTGCATGTTGTATAAGATACTAAGCTATTGGTACTAGTGCTACTGCTACTTAGAGGAATCAACCAATCACCATTAAAGATTTGACATCCTGTGTAATTTTCTGCACGGAGCACATTACAATTCTAAAGTACTAAAAAAACAACAAACAGTCATTTTTGTTTTTATAATAATAAATATAAGAAATAATTTTGCACAGTTTGAGTAGCCAGAACCCAACTGCGCAAGATGACATAACGAGAGACACACAGACACACTGTGGTATAGTAGCTCAAATGGCATACAGTACCGCTCTGAGTTTGTTCCGAACTGTCTTATTTTACTAAGTCGTTTTCCTGTTCAGAGCGTTGGTTCTAAAAAGATTGGCCCTGTATTTCATGGCGAAATGAAATCGTTACGTTAAGATAATGATTGTTGTTGGTCTTGTCATGGGTTAAATAAACTCTTATTGAAGTGAAATATCTGCATGAGAAATACCACAAATGTGATTATTCTATTTTTTTTTCTGTTAATCCCACAGCACTATTAATAGTATTTTTTACCAATGTACTTGGCAAATGCATTTGAAGACAAAGACCTCTGGTCGAAGTGTTTGTAGCTAGTTCATTTTTTTTGTACTGTGTAAAGGTGCAGCGCTACATTCAGTATCTGCATCAGTCTGGGTCAGGGCTGGTGTTGATCCCTTACTGTAATGTAGCTGCCAAAATACTGAACTTGGCTGACCAAAGTGGAATAAATCGCCTTCCTTCCTCTTTTTTTAGAAAGTATTGATATGAAAACATATACTCACGGACCCCACACTAGGGTGCAATTTTTACCCTTGAACTGAGCATCCCAAGGCACAGCTGAGCTAATCATCTCTTTTGAAGGGATATTCTACCGTCAACGTTGTCATAATATTTCCTACCTGTATAATATTCTGTGTGTTCTCTGTTTCTGCTTGGATCATTTAGGTACCAGGCTTATTAGTAAAAATAAAATATCCCAATCATCAATCCTGATCCTTTTGTAGGGAGGTGGTTTAAAAAAATTACCGCTAGGACGTGTGCCACTGTAATTTATGTAGAGATTTTCCATTTATTAACTGCGGGGGGGGGGGGGGAATGACGCTGAAATTACAGTTGCACACCCGTAGCAGACAATTCTGAAACTAATTTCAAGAAACGGCAATAGAGAATTATACGAAACAATTTAAACATGAAATATTCTGTAAATGTATATCCCTTTTAACTTAATGAATTGTTCTGCAAAGCACCTCCTGCACGCAGTAGTAATGACCGGACGGTAGGGAGGACTGAAATAGCTGGTGGCCACCCAGGTTACACATGGCACGAATTGTAACTAAATTAAACAAGCTAGAAGAAAACTCATTCCATCGCCTTGCCTTGTTCACAGAGTTACAGTTGGTATTATCCATAGTATCAGTTTGTCTCTTTTTGGCTCAGCAACTGACCCAAGCCACTACCATCTTTGCACTGGCATTGCACGACCTGGCTGTCGTTCGCTCCAGAGGGTGAATGTTAATGGGTAGCTGTGGATTACCTCAACCCTGTGCAGTAGCCGTGTGTGTGTGTGTGTGTACGTGTGTGTGTACCTGTGTAGACTTTTGGCTGTTGGGTTTGTCTGCAGCTAAGGGTTACATTGGGGCTGGGAATAATCATTTAAGCAGAATCAACCAGGGACGACCGGAAGGCACCTTCAGGGAAATCTAATCTTCACAATAGAGACTACATTAAAAGTTTTTATTCCCATGTGAGTCAACTGTGTGTTCATTCATCTTCACTGCGTTTTATTTCCTTGGCTCACTTACCAAGTTAATTGTAAGAAAAGCATAATACTCTTTCAGCTAAAGTTTACTTAACAGTAATTCCTTTTTCTTGCCTCGACATTTTTTTGTATTACAAGTCTGATATTTTAACCTTGCTAAATTTGGTGCTGTCATGTTTCAAAATGAAAACTGCCAAAAAGCACATTTTGTGGTGTTCCCTTTCCTTTCCTTTTCTGGCTTGTTGAATTAATTCTATAATTCTCTAAATGCATTCGAGACAGTGGCATATTGCCAGCCCGCTAGCGTGATATTTCTCGGATATGCTGGTGCTTTGAGCTGCTGAACCTGTGATAATCGTCCTTGCTAAATGACTAAGGAAAGTGATTAATGGTCAGTATTAGCCAAGTTTTCAGGTGTGAAGTGCACACCAGATGGGGCTGCTGGAGGTGGCCTAGAGGCAAGCAAGATTGGAGAGGGGGGGGAAGGCATGTCTGTCTGCAGCTTCAATAAAACTGTCTTTGGAGAATACAAACAGACATACAGCCATAGATGATAAAGTCCACTGGTTTTTAGTAAGGCTTAAATTATTATATGTACATTTATTTCTGTGTGTGAAATTCCCCAGAAACATGAGTTTGTGTGTATCAATGCTGTCAGACTCACATGGCAGTGATTGCGGAACATTCTGCACCCTAAGACAGCACCCCGGGAGTGCTGTGTGCTCCAACGAGACTCTCAAGTCACACAGCGGGTGGGCAAAGGCATGTCGTTGGCCTTGAAGCATAATGAGGGTGAAGTGCAATAAAGCTGGAGAAAGAGAGCTGGGTAAATGTGAGTGATCAATTCTGTAGAATAAAGAGGAGTTCCCCTACTGGAACACAGTGTTGTGTACAAAGGGCTAGTGTCAGGCAAGCCCTCGATACCAATTACTGTGTCTTTACCACGGACATCCCTTCAGTGAATCTGGCACTGAACTTGATTAGGCAACAATTAATAGTGTTTCCACTATCCTCAGGTGCCATACCAAAACCATTGTGAAAGATTTCAAGAACAGGATTTTACCTCAAACGTACTGTTAAATTTCTATGTTGAATAATGTCAGTGTAGGAGCTTTATCAAGATCTACTTCGTGTTGGAAAGGATACGCTGCATCTTTATGGTGGTATCTGTAATATTGATTTAAAAAAATCTTAATTACTGCATTTAAGAAATCAGTGGTTGAACGTAACAATATTTAAGGTTCTGTGCCTTTTATTTGGTGTTACAACTCAAACCTTTTTTTTTTTTTTTTTTTTACATAGTTTAGTTAAACACAATTCAAAGCAGACTTTTCATGATGCAAACTTGTATTCTGTTTTCTCTAGCTTTCTGCTTTGCTGGTAATGTTGAGGTAATTTGGGCTTGATTTTAAAATTCAACCACATGATTTATTTTCTGTCAGAAAGCTGCAAGGTGTAATTGCTTTTATGACTGCTGTAGTGTTTTTGTTTTAAATGTATATTGCTGAACCCTGCTCCCCTTAAGGCAGACATGTTTGTTAAAGACCAGATCAAACAGCACCAGTTTACACGTGATAAAGATTGATCTGTGATTACGACATCATCACCTCTTTAAAGTAGCTGACAGAGACCACTTCTAATTGCCCTTAGCTGTTGCTGTAGTATAGCTTACAGTAAGTATAATATCCCTGTTCTGTGATTTTATTTAAGGTAATGCAAATATGCAAAGAGAAAATAACCTAATTTCAATGCATAAATGGTCGTTTTAGGGTTATAAACTAAACTTATAGTAGTCCTGAACCCAGTCAAGGGTTTCAGAGCTAACCCTGAACTGTAGCTGCGTGAACAACTCCTAACTGTGAAATTACAGGCTCAGCTGAGACATATTCCTGTTCTGATTAGCGTGATCAGTACAGAGTAGATTTAGCATGTGCCTGATTGCTCACGTGCCTGGTCATTTCAGTATTATATTGAAACTAAACGAGGTGAGTACTGAAACCCAAGACTACCGGGAGTTTCCACCTTAATGTCTTATATGTATACTGTTGAGTCGTTCCTTTTTACTGACATGACATCACAATTTTGCAATATTCCCCCCCCCCCCGCCCTAAAAAATGAGAAAATGTAAGTGAAACTAAAATGAATTTAATCACAGTGCAGCATTAACCATTTTCAGTACATTCTTTTTTTTGTTAAATAAATTTATTGCTCATAAAAGATATGTGGCAATGGCGGGCAACACAGGAGCTCTCCTCATTCCAGCCCCAAACACCAGCTGCCATTCAGCCCTCAGCCTGTCGATTTGGCAAAATTTGTCGTGGTTGTTTGTGGGCGTTTGTGGGCTACATTGAGACCAGCAAGCTCATATGTAACAAATGTCTGCAGATTGTGGTGATATCATAGCTGCAGGCTAGATCAGGGTGTGCATTGGTTTAAAGTACCCAGCTCTGTAAGGGAACAGAAAGATCAACATTTCAGCCTGGCCATTCAGGCTGAAGGCTTCACGCTGTGCTCTGCGGTGAGCACGGTCGCTTTACAGTGTGGGGCTTCTAAGGTCTATTAACTCCTGACACGCACACACAGGCACAGACAGCCTGTTCAGCTGTGAATGTTCAGGGCACACCTCAATAGAAGCATGTTAACACCTGTGTGAGGTTCAGGTGCTCAAAAGCACACTACAATTTTTTTTTTTTTATGGATTTCCCAGGTACAACTGTACTGCACATAACCTTTGCCATAGGCTACAAATATGTAATAAACAGTTTACATTTAAGGGTGTAAATCAGTGTTTTAATGTGCTGAAATGTTAACCCTTTTGTATAAACAGTTGTTTACTACACACTTACGCCTGGTTTCACAGACCTTGATTAGCATTAATCTTACACTACTCCATCTTGAGTAACATTAGTTACAATATATTAGTGCTAATTGGGGTCTGTGAAATAATGAATCCCTTTCACACTGGCGTGCTCTAACCGGGTCAGGACACGATGTCTAAAAGGTATCGACAATGTCGACCCAAGGGACTTTTTCGACCTGAAAAAAGAAACAAGGACCAGGGGTCACAAATGGAGATTAGACAAAGGGGCATTCAGAACAGAAAATAGGAGGCACTTTTTTACATCATGAGGGTCTGGAATCAACTCCCCAGTAATGTTGTTGAAGCTGACACCCTGGGATCCTTCAAGAAGCTGCTTGATGAGATTCTGGGATCAATAAGTTACTAACAACCAAACGAGCAAGATGGGCCAAATGGCCTCCTGTTGTAAACTTTCTTATGTTCACACAGGTTGGCTATGCGATTTCACACTGCGTTTGATAAAACAGGGTTGACCTGGGTGACAGATGCAAGTAAACAGTATGTGTATCAATGCCCCAGAAGCAGTTTGTTGCAGACGCTTCCATCCAAGCTTCCCTGGATTGAACAGTCAGCCCAAATATTGTTTAGCGCAAATGTTGCTACATCCCTGCTGTAGTCTGGCTCATGCTGTGTCCCAGTCAACAAAAATATGGCTAAACACAATAAACAGAAATGTTCCCTGCGGAAGAGAAACCTTCACACAGGCATGGCCGTTTGTTATTGTGTCGGCTTACGAACGTCCGTCAAGCATTTTGTCTTGCTCAACCTGGGTTGAAGTGTGTCAGCCCACTTCCGGAGGTGGGCCGCTGGGATGCAGCTTAATCATGGTTTCACACAATGCAGGATTGTGACCCAGGTAAATAAGCAGTGTAAAGTACATCTAAGGTGGTGATTGAGTCACTTCAGTATTGTGCATTAGGCTGTTCAAGTTGAGGATTATTTTGAACTGTAAACCTGCGAGATGCACACAATGTGAGTCTCTCTGCAGGGATTTGTCTATGAACATTTTTTGTTTTACATGATAATTAACACAATACTGTAAGTGTCTGACTCCAAACACAACTGCATTTTTGCCCAATTATTAGGAAACACTATACTGTGGATGTACTTTTCTACTAGTCACATATTCTGGTTAGAAACTTGCTAACAAAACAAAACAAATATCTTTTTGCTCAAGTCATTGGGTGCATTTTAATTTTAGATGGAAACCATCCAACTGTTTCTTAGACACAATTTTACATAGGGTCTAATTGTCAGTACTTTTACTTTTTTTTTTTTAAAAAACTGTCGGCTGTTCATTTCTTTTTTTTATTCAGTTAAAAAAAAAAAAAAAAATATTATATATATATATATATATATATATATATATATATATATATATATATATATATATATATATATATATATATTTTTTTTTTTTTGAAAGTTTTAGAACACCCCCATTTTTCCAGTTTTTATTGAAATTTAAGCAGTTCAAGTCCAGTGAATAACCTGAAATAATACAAAGGTAAGCGGTAAACTGCCAGAGGTTAAAAAAAAAAGTTTAGGTTACCAAAAACTGAAAAATAATGTACATTTCAGAGTTCTACAAAAAGGCCTTTTTCAGGGAACAAGTAATGGGTTAACAACTTACAGCTGTTCTGCAGCAATGGAAGTAAATTAAGCCTTGAAAGTTGATGCTAACAATTCCTACAGGTGTCCCAACTTTTGTTGATTACTTTCAAACCCTCTGTCTGTATAAAAGCAGTGTTGGAACAGACTGTGTTACTACACCCTCTTAAGCATTATTTGGACAGTATTGTACTGCAGGAAGTAGTATGTTGCTATCATAATGGCGAGAAAAAGGCAATTAACAAAGGAAGACAAACAGACCATTATAACCCTTCAAAGTGTAGGTCTTTCCTTTAGAGAAATTTCAAAGAAAGCCAAGGTGTCAGTGAGTACAGTTTCCTACACCATCAAAAGGCACTTGGAAACTGGAGGAAACTCTGACAGGAAGAGGTCTGGCAGACCCAAAGCCACAACAGAATCAGAAGACAAGTTTCTGAGAGTCAACAGCTTGCATGATAGGTGGCACACAGGACAACAGCTTCAAGCACAGCTTAAAGTAAGCAAGTCTCAGTTTCAACTATGAAGAGAAGACTTCGAGCTGCAGGTTTGACAGGTCGAGTGGCAGTAAGAAAGCCATTGATAAGATGGCAAAATAAGAAAAAGAGGCTTGCCAGGGTTTTTGTACACCATCGTGTAGGCGAAAGGATGGTTCCTCGGTGTGTGACACCAACTGTCAAACATGGAGGAGGAAGCGTGATGGTCTGGGGCTCTTTTGCTAGATCCAGAGTCGGCGACTTGCACAGAGTGAGTGGCACCCTGAACCAAAACGGCTACCACAGCATTTTGCAGCGCGATGCAATACCCTCTGGTATACGCCTAGTTGGTCAGGGGTTCATCCTACAGTAAGATAATGACCCAAAACATACCTCCAGGCTATGTCAGAACTACCTTAGAAGAAAAGAACAAGATGGTAGGCTTTAAATCATGGAATGGCCAGCACAGTCTCCAGACTTAAACCCCAATGAGCTGGCTTAGGATGAACTGGACAGAAGGGTGAAAGCAAAGCAACACATTTGTGGGAACTTCTTCAACAGTGTTGGGAAGAACTTTCCGAACAATATTTGATTTCCATTATAGAAAGAATGCCACGAGTGTGTTCGGCTGTTATAGCTGCAAAAGGTGGCTACTTTGAGTCAAAAATTTAGATAAAATTTTGTTAAACAAAACGATTTCATGATTTCTTTTTTATCTCCAATTGTTTACTTGTTCTATGCTTTAATTTCGGAGTACATTGAGACATTAAACTGCGTAAATTTCAATAAAAACTGGAAAAATGGAGGTGTTCTAAAACTTTTGACCGGTAGTGTGTGTGTGTGTGTATCAAAAGAAACTTATCACTTTTATTTGAATAAAATTCACTAGATGTGATTTGAAAAATGACAAACTGTTTTAGAGAAGGTGCAGTGACTTTTTATTGTGCTGATTTAACAATTGACATCATGAAGATGCCGCAGAATGATCTGTCGATCTTGGGCAGGTGTTGTCCGTGGCCTGTCATTGACAGAGTGTGTCTGGTTATACCATCATGCCAGGTTTGAAATGGTTGGCTGTGAGTACCCAAGATTCCGAGCCACAGAATGCTGCCCTAGTCCAGCCTCCAACATGCCGACTGCCTGAAGGCGCTGCTCTCTTGACAGGCTTGGCATTTTTTTTTCTGTGATTTTCTTTATTGCTTTTATTCAAGCTTGCAATTCAACAGCTGAAATCACTCCATATCCAGTGTGTAATCAACTGTCTCACTAATTAGGTGATTAAGTGCATATGCTTCAGTCATAGTCACTCAAGCATGTCATGGTCAAGGATGAATGAAAAGAAACCAAAAAACATTTAGTCAATGCCCATCATTTATATACCATATTTATTTCGAAAATAAATGTGTTATAATAGTTTCTTTTGATGCTATGTGTGTGTGTGTCATATATATATATATATATATATATATATATATATATATATATATTATATATATATATATATATATATATATATATATATATTCTGTAAATGGGGGTGGGGAGGGTTAGTTGGAAGCCAAATGGGTTTGAGATGTGAGTAAGCCATCAATATGAAACTACTGACAGCCTTATCATTCTGATATCAATGATTTATCAATGTAAGGCCTATTATTTAGAATTTCCGTTCAGTGAATGAGTTGCCAATCTCTGCTGCAATTTATTGTGTGGGAAATAAATTTGAGACTGTAGTGTTCCTATTGAACGGATTCTTATGGAATCAAATACATCAACATGGGAATCTTGTTGGAATTCGCTGTGAGATTTATCAGATGGAAACAAGGTATTGGATTCCAGATCTCTATTTGCACAGGAAGAGGACTCATAAATGAGTGCCATGGAGACTTGCAGGCTTTGGGAGTGAAACATGCATTTTGTGATATACAGGTAATGGTTAGATAGTTTATACAGATAATGGTTACATAGGACTGACAAGCGTGTCAAGATCAACCACTCCGGTATTATAAATCCACCCCCACAGCCATTTCCTATAAAGCATTTTATTTCCAGCTGAATCATTCGGTTACAATGTTGCGCTGTTTATTTTGCTAGCCAGCAGCTTACATAACATAGCATTTAACTGTACCGTATTTTAATTGCCAGACACTCATATTTGACTTGCTAATGCTGCCTGCTCAGTTGACAGCTGAGGGAGGGAGCGGGATCCCAAGCTGCTCAGGGAGTTGGTGTAGTGCTGAGTGATGTCATCCGCCTCTTGCTTTGTTGGAGTTGGTCGGAGAAGGCTGCAGTACAGAATGCGTGACTCTGACAGGCTGCTGTGCACACAATGGGCTTGGTCTGGGAGGATTGGCCACGGAATTCTCTCTCTCACTAACTGTGTTCTGTAATCAGGTTTCAGGAAACAATCGATTCTCCTCCCCCCTTTCTTTCAAACCCCATACCACTCCACCACTACCTCCTTGCGATGAAGTCTCCAAAATGAAAGCTGAAAGGATTGTGGAGTGATTGCAGGAGAGGGTGAGAGGGAAAGGAGTGTGTGTGTGTGTGTGTGTGTGTGTGTGTGTGTGTGTGTGTGTGTGTGTGTGTTGCATTTCACACCTAAACAAGAGGGAGCAGTTTGCAGCTGAACATGCAGATGTTGGGATATGATTTGCCAGCGGCTTTCTCAATTGAGGGGAGGGAGGGGGGGGGGGGGGGGTGCATTTTAAACAAGCTGTCGTTTGTTTGTTTGAGTCTGGGCTGAATCTGCCCATTCTTTTGGCTGTTTAGTATAAGAGATAGCTGGGGAGAAGTGAAATACAGGAAAGTGTTGGGAACAAGAGGGTGACTACAAACTGTTTTTTTCAAGCCTAGTTAGAAAAGAAAGGATTTCATTTGACGAGGTTTACTGTATGATAGATGTTATCAGGTCTTGTAGTTCATCATATTTTGGAGCCAATAGGACCTGCGGCGTCTTTTTAAACGTGTACACAGCGTGTAGAGATACTGATGGCTCACCATTCACCACCCAGCTGGGTAATGGCAGGGAATCCACTTCACATTGGATTTTGCAGTGATATTAAACACTGGTAACCAGCGAGCCTTGAAGCACGAACGTGTTCTGGAAATCAACTCAGCAGTGGAATGAAACTATTTTAGGATAAGACATGAAGTTGCACTTCTCAAGGACTAAATGTGATGTTACAGTGATTTTTTTTAAACCCATAGTTAATAAGTGAAAGGAACCAGGTTCATTTGTATTTGTTATATTCCAAAAGGATTTATTTTCAGTTTTCCAATCATTACTTCACAAGTGAAAAGGTAAGCAAACATGCAGTTGTTTTTTGGGCATATTTTACATCTGCAGTTATGACAAAGAGGAGAGGTGTGTAGTTATCTCTGTCAGTATTACATTATATAGCAATTAATGTGTGGTGATACAATTCAGGTGAGCTTGTATGATTTGACCAATATCAACAGAGCAAGCCTTGCCATCTTTTTTAAACTTGGCTTTGTTATACACCGTTGGGTGTGGTGTGTTACCCACAACCAGATTGAAAGTGTGCTGCGTACACTGGGTTAGAATTGAGGACTGCACCTAGTTCAGGGTTGCAGAATTCCCACTGTGTTTAAATGGTCATGATTCTCTCATTGCTCTATCTGGGTAAGCAGAGTGCTTCACAAGCTGTAGCTGATATATTCCTCAGTGAGTGTGATCTGTTATTATTCTCGGGAGATGCATGTCTGCCTTGAGTAGATGGGGATATGCAAGTATGTCACACATTAGAGTTTTGTATAGAACCGCTTCTCCGCTGTGAGAGGGACCAGTATATCCTGATCTGCGGTATACAGTATGAAGGCTGTCTTTCCGTGTGTCACAAGTTTTTACATTTTTACATATGCATTTCTAAAGAAGCATCTTGTTCAAATGTGATCAAGTGGAACAAACTAGAGAGTATCAGAGTCTAGGTGTGCTGTATACAGAGGCATCTGTCTATATATCAAACTGGCATTGTATGTGCATACGTTTTCATTTTATGGTTGACTGATAACACCTGGTATGGGACTGTTAAAACAGTAAATCGAGCACTTGCAGTAGATAATCGATTAAAGTACGTACAGATTGAGGCTGTGTTCTACCGCAAGCCATAACACAGCAGTATTACAGTGTTTGAAGTTGGATTTTGAAATGTCACATTTTCAGTTTATAGGATACAGTATGCGATGCGTAGTTAAGACTGAGATTGTAAATCATATTTAACATGTTTAATCATTCTGTTTACACTAACGGCTGATTACACTGGCACTGATCTGGAACTACCGAATGCCAACTCAGGTTAGGTAGATAAACAAGTGCTACTGTAGTATTTGTAGTCCTACTTTTTTATTTCAAGTTTCATAAGGGTTTACAATGTATCGCCATACCAGAAATACTCTTTTTGCAATAATGTGTACCTACAAGATTCTATAGGTCCTCTTTATATATAGCTATATGTAGCATTTTTTGTATACAGCCTTAGTTTACACTGAGTTTGACAAAGAAGTTTCATTGGAACAATAAAAGACCCACAGTACCCAGTATGCCTTAAAGTCTGTAGTATTTCCAATTATTCTGTTAATTTTAAAATTAAAACAGTGATTTCCAAAAGAGGCCTGAAAGGTGGTGGGGGAACTTCCATTGATGTGCAGTTTATTGTGTTTTTGATATTCCTGTTAGTCACTATACGAACAATAAAACATTCCTCTTTACTTCAACAAAGCCATAATGCTTCAAAACAAAATCCATAAGATTAATGAGTAAATAACCAGAGTGTATTACAGTGTCAATATAGGGTTCATTTCAATAGCTTTGCTTTTCCACTGTGTGGGCTGATATACTGAACCTTGAGAGTGTATAGCTCTTGTTTACATTGAATAGGCTATAAGCTTGTGTGGCTACAGTACAATGGTAGTTGTAAACACAAGGTAAAGTTGGTATATATTTATAGTACAACTATCAGCTTTGGACTAATATGCTGTGTGCTTTGTGGTGGGTAATTTCATGATTCACAACTCGGTTACCTTCCAGGAGCAGGTAAAGGGTGTGGGGGTGCGGACATTCCACCTTTTCAGACAAGTTTATGCTTTTCATTTTTATCTTTTTATTTTAAGATTTTATGTTCATTTAATTTGACTCATACACAGGTCATAAAGAAAATGAAAAATGACGACATGTTGTAAGTTAATGTGTGCGTGTATAATGTGTATATTACAAGCATCTGAAAATTTTAAAAACTGTACATACTGTACCTGCATGTTGCTACTATAGAGCCATCAGAGCACAACTGTCTCATGGATGTTAGAAAGGGGTAGTCTTTTGCCATCAACTTGGACATTTTAGTTTGCCTATATTTACCTACTGTACATATTTTTTAAGAAATAGCGCGAGCAAGAAGATAATACACAACATCATATGAGAAAGAATTATGTCTATATAGTTGACACTGCTTGCTCTTTTACTTTAGAGAAAGTTTATTCATAACTTCAGACACTCGCACTGTGAAAGGGGCAAAATAAGTAGTAGTACTGTGTTGCAAAAAAATTCTTAAAACCTGACTTACTGTGTGTGTGTGTGTGTGTTTTATAAGGTGTCAAGTAGTACAGATGTTCATTTATGAATATTCCACTGTCAGTGGTCTAACTGTGACATTGCTCCTTTTCAGCCAGCTTTCTTAACTCCATTCTTTGATTTGCTGGGTTTTTCTAGAGGTCTGTACAGCCTGGGGAATCAACCTGGATTACACCAGCTACTGTGTCTGGTTATCCCGGGAATATCCCTTAAAATAAGTGTTTGATGCAGTCCAGTGGATTCCCTGGTGCTGTAAACTGCTCTTAAAACATCCAGCTGTGGCATATCTCAGTGGGGTAAAGATTCATCAAATCAACCCCCTATTAATGTTACAGAAAGGCTGTGATAAATAACTAATTGAATAGTTTATTTGTTTTTCTTTATAAACAAATACAGATCTGTGCAAGAGATCAGATTAATTACATATTTGCTATTTTTGAGTGGAGGTGTCCTATACTACTAAAGCAGTCTGCAGTGTCGAGTGGAGTTCTCTTTCCTATACAGTACTATCTGCAGTTTTGAGTTAATTATGTGCAGTGTTGAAAGACTTAAATTAGGTAAAACTATGAAGGCCGATGAGTCAAGGTTACACTGTACAGTATGTCTACAGTTTTTCTAGTTTGATCTTGATTGCATTTTTTTTTACAAAATAGTTTAGTGCTTTGCTATAAAGCAGTGACCTCTGTTGTTTTAAACGGTGTCTCTAACAAGCAACGATTTCCCTGGTGCCTGAGAGGTATTTTAATACCTGTGCTCCAAGGGGAAGGGGAACAGTACTGCAACAGGGTAAATCTGAGCCCAGCTGGCCAGGGGTCATTATCTGGCCATTAATCTCATCCTGTAGGATGCTGCTAGGTGATCTCCTGTGGAGTTGCCTGGTTCCATTTAAAGAGGGCTGGGGATCTTGCAGGCAGGCTTGTACTGCTGAAAAAGTATTCCACCTTTTAGAACCCACTTCACAGAGTGTTGTTTCCTAGGATTATGCCTACAGTACTGCAGTAATAAAATTGCATTTTGATATGCCTATCTTTCCTCTGCTGTGATTTATCTTCTATGGTTTCTGACACAAGGGCGCGGTGGAAAACACATTTGTGCTAGTAATTCAAAATGGAATTAAGTAGCTAGAATTTAATTTCTATGAAAGTTTTACACATAATTGAACGTCATCTTGAAATGCATTTACGGTATCTCTATATGAAGAGCTCTCTCTAATAAGTTTGAAACTTCATTCATTCCTTCAAATACACAGTCTGTCAATAAAACTTATAAAGCAGTGGTTTCTAAACTTGTCCTACTGTAGTTAGGGAACACCTTCACTTCAATTGAGAGGAATTTCAAAACTCAAAAGTGCAAATACAATTTTACATTGTAAATGCAAATGGCAGACTGTACATTTGTTCATTTGTAATGATCTTCAGAATGTATAGTTAACAGTATGATAAGTGCTACAGAATGTGTTTGTGTGGAGTAACAGATTAGTGGTTTAAGAGTCCTATGCAGGTGCATTATTTGGGAATATGTATATTATAGGGGACCATCTATGACTGAAGGCTAGGAAATGCCATTTGTATTTTTTGTTTTTTTAATTCTTTGCAATTAATCGGTGTTTACCTTGAAAATGTGTTAACAAATTTAGGCTGTTGGAGACTCTGTTTTGAATTTCTGAAATGTGTTAATATTTATATATTGACATTATATTTCCCTTCTGACAATTCATCACAGCAACATTTCTATACCACCCATGAGCTGTGCCACCTTCCAGTTGTCTAATAATCAAGAAGTGCGTTGTCAGTGTAGTCTGTGCAGATACTTTAGCTGGCACATTATAAGCAGCTATTGCTCATTTAGGGAGGGGGCAAACATACATTCAAAAGAAAAGGGGGCTGCTTACCTAAAACAATGTCTGTTACAGACAAATGGGAGTCATGCATACATTTTTTTTTCACATTGCTCCACTAGTGATCATTGCTTTTTTTATATATATATATAATATATATATATATATAGATATTATATATATATATTATAAACACCTTCTCAAGTTCCTGACCATTTAAAAGTTTCAGTTCGGGGAAAAACCTCTGCAAGCAACAAACTGTGCATTAAACAAGCCCTGCCTCCCCACAATAACCTGTACACGTCCGCACTGCAGGAAAAGCTTTCAGTCTGGCCCTTTAGCCTCTCCAGAAAGCCTCTTCTCCCCCGGAATGAAGGAAATCAGATCCGAGTTTCCTTAAAAACAATGACATCACGTTTCAGACATGTATTTCAAGGACAGACAGCAAAAAGGCTGATGGGGCTAAAGCTATGTGCTGTCTGTTTTCAGAGCTGCAGTGAACAAACAGAATCCTAAGCTCTTTCTCTGCTTGTAGAAAATTAACTAATTAGTTGAGAAACACGATTTGCATGTTTGGAAGATATTTGCTTGATACAATAAATCAGTGGTTGGTGTATGTCCCTTCCTCATAAACCCAGACGGGTACAAATTGACAGCTTACCAAGCCCGAGGAATAGACTGGGCTGTTCAAGTGAGTGTGCAGTAATGAACTGCTCAGATGGGAATGTTTTACACAACATTGTGCGTCAAGTTGGATCATCCTCCGTACAGCCCTTCTGATGTTTTTTTTTTTTATTGTACAATACCGAGGAGATGCATTTAAAACCAGCTTGAAGGAACATTTTAAAAGTGGTCATTCTAGACAGGCTTGACAGAATTGCATAGCAAGAAGATTGCATGGTATTAAGCAAACACCAGCAAAACTTTGTTTTAAAGCACATTTTGCTACTTGTATAAAAACAATAAACATGAGTCATCAGTTTCCAGTAACTGTGGTGAGAAGATGCTTAGTGTAAAAAAGGTGTTTTTATTTTAATATAGGGGATTCTCAGGAGTGGTCACTTAGACCTTTATATGAGATCTAATACTAGTGTGCCTGTGAAAGCCTAGAGGTCTTTTTATTAATGTATATAAAGCAGCTTGTTATTGACTTTGTGAGTCACTAATTAGTTAAATGATTTATTATGTTTCTGGTTTAAAAAAAATGAAACTGTTGGTTCATCCCATAAACTCAAAGCGGAGACTATAATACCTACTTATTAAACTTCCCCTTAGTCATGTACTTATTACAGTATGTGTTCCCCTTAGTGATGGTGAAGTTTACTGTATTTTGTTGCAATAGAGGTACGGTGCGCCCTGTGATTCCCATCTGTGATGTTGTTTGATTTGAGCAGTTTTCAGGATGCCTCGATACATCAATAAATGGTGTATTTTTATGAGGGTCGTTCTCAAACCAGTGTTAATGAAGCAGTGCCCCCAATTAAAATGTCTTGTTTACTGAAAATGAAGCTCCACTGTTAAACAGCTTTGTTACTGTACATATACACCCACCCAGGGACATTAGCAGCTTTGCCAAACCTTTTCTTATGGTGTGCCTACTTCAGTAATGTTGATAAAGAGATCACACCCCATGTTGCCAAAGTCTTATGTCTGTTATGAGCAGATGCCTTTATCCAAGGCGACTTACAGAAACTAGTGTGTGTGAACTGCTGCAGAGTCACTTACAACACCAGAAGGACAGAGCACAAGGACAGTGCACTTTCTTTAACAGTCTGGTACAGTTTCTTGAATTCAACTTTATTTGTATTCCTTAAAACAAAAAAGATGTTGTTGGGTTGTTTTTTTTTTGTTTGTTTTTTAAATAACACATACAGCTGTGTGTGTGTGTGTGTGTGTGTGTGTGTGTGTGTGTTTAAAACCATATGGGAACACTACACTTTAAGATTTTGAAACCTGGCCCTGCCAACAGCAGCCGTGGTATCTGCTGGCAGGTTCCTGGCTAGAGCAGCTGCGCCATCCTCTCCCCACAGCCACTGCCTGCATAACCTGCTTCTGGTTTAATGGCTTCGGCAGTGCTGGATTAGTCGGGGGAGGGAGTGTCTCGCGGTCCAGCTGTCCTTCATGCCAAGTGGGCAGATGTCTTCTAGATTAAAGCAGTTGAGCTCCACAAACACTGTAGTTTTAGTACTTTTTTAAACCATGTGACTTATGTTGCTTGATATTAATTAGCATTTTGCTTACTTGAATAACAAGTTAAACATTTTTATCCCCCTGCCATTGCTAAATAATCTGAAGAGGCTACAAAGTAGTGGTGTTGTATTCTGTTTAATTTCCTACACATTTAAACTCTTAAGAAGAAGCACCAAAAATCTATCCAATAAAGTTGGGAAAGGCACACAATTGAATGAACTGGCCTTGTTATTGTGCCACCTAATTCTATACAGCCTTGTGCAAATGCTGCATCTTGTAATTGTAAAGTAATTTTTTGCTGTTCTTCCTTTTCAGTTGTAATGTCTTGAAGCAGTTTCCTGGTGCCCTTTCGAAGGATGTGCTGCGATTGCTGATGGGAACTGCTGCTCCAATATGAATGTGCGTGATGTTGGGGGGAGACGACGCTTTGAGGACTCAGAGTTCACGCTGCGGATCTACCCCGGGACCATAGCCGAGGGCACCATCTACTGCCCCGTGTCGGCCCGCAAGAGCACTACGGCCGCAGAAGTCATAGACCACCTCATAAATAAACTCCAACTGGACAAGACAAAATGCTACGTGCTGGCGGAGGTCAAGGAGTTCGGAGGGGAGGAATGGATCCTCAACCCCACGGACTGCCCGGTCCAGCGTATGATGCTGTGGCCCCGGATGGCACTGGAGAACCGCTTCAGCGGGGAAGACTACCGGTTCCTGCTGCGCGAGAAGAACCTGGACGGTTCCATCCATTATGGCAACCTGCAGATGTGGCTGCGAGTCACAGAGGAACGGCGGAGGATGGTGGAGAGGGGCTTCCTCCCTCAACCCCAGCAGAAGGACTACGACGATCTCTGCAACCTTCCTGACCTCAACGAGAAGACCCTCCTGGACAACCTGCGCAGCCGCTTCAAGCAGGAAAAGATCTACACCTATGTGGGCAGCATCCTCATTGTCATCAACCCCTTCAAGTTCCTACCCATCTACAACCCCAAGTATGTCAAGATGTACGACAACCATCAGCTGGGTAAGCTGGAGCCCCACATCTACGCCGTGGCTGATGTGGCCTACCACGCCATGCTGCAGCAAAGGAATAACCAGTGCATCGTTATCTCTGGGGAGAGTGGCTCCGGCAAGACGCAGAGCACCAACTTCCTCATACACCACCTCACCGCCTTGAGCCAGAAGGGATTCGCCAGTGGGGTGGAGCAGATCATTCTAGGGGCCGGGCCTGTCCTGGAGGTAAGGATTGTACTGTTTTACTCTGTTTGCATAGCTTGATAATACTTCACTGTGTACTCGTGTGACACAGGTTTAAGGAAATGGAGCATTAATGAGCGAGTTATTTGTCATTCGTAACTTTAAAACGCTCAGTCAGAATTCTAAGGTAAGACTATACGAAAGTCAAATTGACAGTAGATTGAAGAAGGCACCAAAACAATTGTCCACTTGACTATCTTTTGAGTTGCAGTTATTTCCACGATTGCAAGTAATGTTAACCCTTAGCGGTCCGTGTATTCAGCATCTGTTGGGCGTGTCGGGTCCAATTTATTTTCACATGCGCTGTTTATTTTACACATGCTTTTTAAAAGTATTTTTTTCACAGTAAAACAGGTTTAAAAGAACCTGCATATCAAAATGACACTCAGTACTGCATCTCCAGCCAAGTCCCACCCCTTGTTTGCTGTATTTTTCATATACCTCTTCATAGTCATGCATACTGATAAATCTTCTCCTGATCACTCATTTTATCACCAAACTCCTCAATAATGCAATCCAAGTCATTGTTTTATTACTAGAACATCTCAAAAAGCTCTGCAAATGTCTGTGATATTCTTTGAGCGCTGGATGCGGAAGCAGCTGTCTTCTTTGTTTATGTCCATGTTATCTCTGTGTTGCAGAGGCTATGTGTATTGCTTAGATCCACCCCTTTTTTTTGGTCTTCTATCGGTCTGCTTCGGCCATTGAAAGGTTTTCTCTGCTTTTTCCGGAGAAAAAACCACTAGAGACCTGTCCTTGATGTTTTTTTGGTGATGTCAAACAGTTTCCAAATGTTGGCAAGTATGTGAGAGAGAAGTCCCCTCAATTTGTATTTAATTACATTATTTTAGGTGAGTTCTTAATGTAGTAAGTCATTTGAAGTCTTTTCTATTTGGTTAATCTACATGTACACACAAACGCACTGGCCCCTCTGGCATTTGCCAGAGCTGCCGGATGGCCAGTCCGGGCCTGTCTGGGAGCAAAATATCATCTTAACTACTGTATTTTGAGTCAAAATAGGTCTTCGTATTGCCCATCTAACTTCAGTAGAAACTGTTCTAAATTAAAAGGTAATAGACTTAATAGCACAGAGGGTTTTATAGGGATTGTATATACTTTGAGTACTTTGCTGAAATTGGTAGAAACCCACAATAGGCAGCCTTATGATTTCTAATTTGTGTTTTCAGTTACTCTTTCAGCTCTTTCAGGAATGCCACTGTTTGATTTGAACTGTAAATACTTAAGTGCTTGAGTTAAACTCCAACCAATTGGCACAATATAGTGGTATTAGAACTCTATACCAACCATGCTTGTTTGTACAGCGAGATTGGATATCTCTCCATTACTGATTAATCGCCACGTTCAAGTAGACTAGCAGCAAGTGGGAATGTTGGTTTTTGAGTGGTTAAGGGCAGAGTGGGTCTCTGTTTCACTGAGCACTCTGTGTTTGTTAAGTAGGAGGGTGGTAATGTTTTTCTAAGCGGGTGTAGATTTTCTCTTGACTTTTTGTTTTAACAGGAACAGAATTAGATTTCTAATCGTAGTTCAGATTCATCCATGTAGAAACTCATTTGTTGTTACAAATGCTATTGGAATTTACATGCCCAGATTCTATGGGAAAGACGTGTTGCATTAACCTAACCCTAACCCATGTCTGTTGCTTTAAGGAGTAATGTTAACACATAGTAACGTAACTGAGCTGTGGGCATACAGAGTGTACAGAGAGTTAGTGTATTGTAATATATCTTTATGCAGGTCATTGCCTTTAATTTCTACAGCTTGCTATTTATTAATAGGGTAAAGATGTTTTGCTCCACACTGTTTACTGTATCATTATAAATTTCTTCTTTGACATTGTATGAATCTGATACTTTGAAATGTAAAAAGTGCATTAATCACTCAATTTCACTCCCGAGAGAATGAGAAAACACCACTCCGATGTTACTGATGATTTCAGCAGGCATTTGCCATGATTTCTAAAATCCATTGCTTTTTCTCCCTTTGTCTTATGACTGCTGTACTTTTCTGTGATTATCGAATTTAACAGAACAATGAATCGCAGTAACGATCACTCTAGGTTATTCCTAAAAGGCATTGGTGGAGATTCAACTGTAACACCATTAGGATAGATTTGAAACCATTTGAGAAATCAAGTTATCAAAGTCTTAAATACAGTACAGCTTTAACAGTAGACATACTGTACAGTAAGGTTTTCATGTATCTAATCCTAGGATTAGGAGCTTGCTTGTTTGAATCCTGGCCTTGCTGAAAACGACTTACTGTACTGTAATTGCACTGGGGAGTGATGGCTTCAGATATGAAGATTGATCATTTATTAGTATTTATGGCACTGTAACTGTTCAGGATTAAGGATTTGTTAGTTATTATATATATATATATATATATATATATATATATATATATATATATATATATATATATATATATATATATTAAACTGTTTTAGCAGACACTAATATTGTATATCAACACTGAAAATCTTTCAAACACATTCTCCAGATGCCTGCTTCATTTACTGGGTACCTTTTTAGAAGCAGTGCTAATCTTGCAGTTTGGTGTTATATAAACAGCTGTCTGATGTAATTTCTAGAAGTATACCTGCCTTGGAATGTAATCATTGCTCGTTTAAATACAGATCAAGGTGGTGTGGTTAATGTACACTATAATCAAGTGTAAATGAAGGATTATGTATGGTTGATGATACTGTGTGTAAACTACATGTGACGGAGCAAAGGGTTCCCTGGCAGGTGTCATGTGCATGCAAAGGAAGAGCTGTGTAAATCATTTAAAATAATTAAGAGGTTGAGCATCCCACCTTGGTCGACTTGTGCTGGAATGACTGTTGGATTTACTGTGTTTCTCTCACAGTTTATCTTGGCGAACATAATTTTATGCATTTATATATTACTGCAATATTACTGCATTTCTCTCTGTCTGTCTGTGTGTGTGCAAGGTGGTTGTCAGTACTAGTGTGTATTTGCACAGTGGGTTTTATGAGTGAGTGATGGTTTTGTGATGAAAATGTCATCTCTGTTAAAGCCAGCGCTCCACCCATGGTTTAAACAACATTGACCAGGTTGAAACTGAACATCATGGTGCACTTCCAGTTACAGTATTGCTGTACTCCCACAGTGCAGAGCAGATCGTGTTTAACAGTGGAACCAAAGTCAGACAGAACGTTCTTTGCATGTCTGCACACAAATGTACATTTCCATGTGCACAGCAGTTTGAGCCATTCCAGGTACTATTTTTTTTTCCCCCTAAATAAATCGCACTGCATCTTTTTAAATTAATGAATATTATATATTTTTCATGAAAAACCTAATTTAAGCCCCCAGTAAAACCTGGAATGGGTTTTGTCTTTTTTTTCATTCTTGCGCAGGGCAATGATGTGCACTTACAGTAAGTATTCTAGTTTTTGTCTGTAGGCTACAATTAAAGTTAAACCAGGAATTCTTTTTGGAACAGGAAATTGCAGATATCCTTTCTCAGACAGCTATAATATTTGCCAGCTCCAAAACAGCTCTGCTTTCTTCATGTTTTATTTTTAGCTAAATCTTTTTCAAAACAAGATTCGGTAAAAAAAAACAAAAATTAGTTTTTTAAATGAAACTGCACTTTTGGTTATGTTAGGGCTATTGGAAAGATATACTTAGGAAACCCGAGTCCTAGCCTCCTTACAGTTAGTGTAATAGCAGCACCTGAACATTTGCATTTTGTGTCTGGGTCCAAATCACCCACGCAATGCCTTTCCAATCCCTTTTCGGTAGACAAAGCGGCAGAGGAAGGGCGATTTGATTTTATATCCTGTGAAACTAGCCTGTTGTCTTTTGTGAGAAGTAAGAGACTCTTCTGCTGTTCTGAGATTCTGTGCGGTTTCAGCACTGCAGGCACTTAATCAAAAGCCCACACCCCAATACGTCTGGGTTAATTCCCCTTTGCATCACTGTAAGGACTCCCTTGTGTATTGCGTGCTGCTTTTTCAATATAATACACTGCTTGCAGAGACATTTCCTCAGAACAGATACACTATTTTATAGGGGCCGGATTGGGGTTGGGAACACTGATTTTTTGGGGTATTTTAAAAATATAAACTGTGTTTCCTATTACATATTTAGAATGGCGCTCAAGTATTGTTTTCTTTTCAGCCAACAGTCATAAGAGAGGAAACGGGGAACAGCATAATGTAGTACTGTATATTCATTTGCAAGCTCCCTTTAATATGACAGGGTGTTTTGATCCTGAAATGGGTAAGTTCTACAGGCTAGAAAGACATCTCCTATGACAGGAGTTTCCCAACTCTCCCCCCCCCCCCCCCCCCCCCCATGACATTAGACCTCTGACATTTCCCAATGAATCCATGTCAGTATTTAATGTACAGGGTGTCCCATGAGTGGAGCATCTTTGGCATCCTTGTCTCTCCATTTCTATCATTTGTGAAATGTGTAAAAGCTCATTTCTGACGTGTGCTTTGTCAGGTTTCAGGGTTGCTTGGTGGAGAATGTTCTGTGGTCCCCTGAAACCATCATGCGGCCCCTTTCTGCTTGGGGAGCACTGTCCTATGAGACATGCATGCCCTACTGAGGTGTAGATTCACAGCTGCCTATTGTTGGGGGGGAGGGGGGTAGATGACACAGCCTTTCAACTCTGGAGCCCTGAGTCTCAATTTTGGCTTGGTGAAAAAAATAAAAATAAAATGGTCTCTGCTTTTCCCACTGTAGGTAAAGGAAAAAAAAAACATTTACAAGGTACAACAGTAGTTGTTTTCTATAGGTGCAGTCTGAAGCATTTGTCCAGTCCATCAGAAAATGCAAAATGTTAACAAGTCAGTTCTGTACAATCAATTAGTTCAGAGACACTGTTGAATCCACATTCTTCCGTTTTGGTTGAGCTGTGAAGTCAGTTATGGAAAAATCAATAGTCAAAATGCAGTTAATTTAACCTGTTTGATATAATAAACAGATAATTATATTATGGGATACATGAATTACAGTTCAGTTTTTCACATTCATTGTTTCCATTTCCATGTACCATTGGACTAAAAGAAGAACTTGAAACTGGCACCAAAATCCAGACTCCCCAAAAACTCAACTAATGCTAGCTAATGTACAGTCGTCCCAGATTAGTGCTAATAGGGGTCATTGAAACCACCCCTAAGAGGATTTTCATCACAACAATTTTTTCCTTTTTAATCCATTGTCAATATTCTGAAATATAGTATATGCAGTTGCAAAATATTGCATAATTAACAAAGACAACGCTTTTGACATTCCCCAGTGCTGAATTCTTTCTCGTCTACTATATTACAATTTTCAGCAATCGTATTATATTGGAGTGCTCTGAATGTATTGCTCATTTTTTCTGTGCCTTTTGTGCCGTACCTCTGGACAAACCAGACTGAGGTTGCTGTCTTTTAAACTGCACATCTTCGCTATATGATCCTCAGCTGAAGATGATGAGTGTTTTATGTAGTTCATAGAAAAGTATTTGTTATCGGAGCTTCTGAGTGGCGCATCTGGTAAAGGCACTCCGAGTGGAGTGCTCGATGCGCCCTATAGCCTGGAGGTTGCAGCTTCAAGTCCAGGCTTTTCTATTGCAGAACGTAGACAGGATCTCCCAGGGGACGGCGCACAATTGGCCGGGGGTGGGGGGGCTGCTAAGGTCGACCAGGATGTCCTCGGCTCACTGCGCACCAGCGACCCCTGTAGTCTGGCAAGGCGCCTGCGGGCTGGCCTGTAAGCTGCCCAGAACTGTGTTGTCCTCTGACACCATAGCTATGAGCTGGCTGCATGATGAGTCTGCAGTGTGAAAACAAAGCGGTCGGCTGACAGCACACGCTTTGGAGGACAGAGTGTGTTCGTCTTCGCCGCTCCTGAGTCGGGGGTGGTAGGGGTGAGCTGAGCCTAAAAATAACTGGATTCGCCAAATTGGGAGAAAATAATAAAAAAATAATTTGCTTTTTTTGTTTTTGTTTTTTATTTTGTATTTTGCCACATCTCCACCATCCTTTCTTCAATTTCTAGTCTCCACACCTTGTGGGGCACAATCTTTCTCTTCATCGCCGTTGTTGCTAGCTTGTCCTATTGGCTGCTGGCAGCATTGTCAAGAAATCAGCCCGTAGCCCCTCACACATTTCACAAATTGCTTTGTCGGGGACTAAAGTTTTCTGACATTAGAAATTTGTCGTGATGTCATAAGAGCGCCAGGAGATCACAGAAGCCATTAACTGGGCATCGTAGACCATCTCGCACTTATTGACCATTTTGTCCCTGGCAACCTCATTGTGTCCCAGAATTTAAGAAGTTAGTCTCCGATTCCTCAGCTCGTTGGCAATCAGCAAAAATCATGCAGTGTAAGCCCGGCATTAGGTTGGCGCCATATGTTGAGAACATGGTGAAGATGATTCATCTGACCATATCACATTCCTCCACTGCTCTGTAGTCCATTGCCTGTGCTCTTTGCACCACTGGACTCGCAAACGTGCATTGCCGGGTGTGATGAGCGGTTTGTGCACTGCAACCCGACTGTGGTATCCTGCTCTGTGGAATTCTCAACAGACCGTTTTTGATGAAACTGTCTGCTCGCGCCCCAGGTTGAAATTTGCAGTCAATTGATCTCCAGTTGCTCGCCTGTTTTGCCTTTCACTTCTAATTAATGCACAGATATCACGATCCTGGAGTATGCGCTTCTGCCCACTGTTGCCCTTTGCTGATGATGTCTTTCCCTCGGAGTTCTATGCTGACATCACCTTAGACACGGTTGCTCGTGAAACATCAGCAAGTTGAGCTGTCTTGGTCACTGAAGCTCCTGCCAAACACTCCCCAACAATCACCCCTCTATCAAAGTCACTGAGGTCTCCCCTTGCGGCCATGCTAGCCTTAATTATTGGCAACCAGGCCTGTCCAGCATTTTTATACATAACCCTAAGCATGCTGGGATGTTATTTGCTTAATTAACGCATGAGCCTCGCCTGTGTGGAAGCCCTTGCTTTCAGTATACTTGGTGTCCCTCATTTACCCAGGTGTTTCCATTTTTTTGTCCACTACCTGTACTACTTTTCCCTTCCAGAGGTTAGGTTTGCATACATTCTTTTCAGGAGGTTCATTTTCTGTATGATTGTCGTTTTCAGTAATCATCAGCACAGTTACAGTATGCGTATGATGTGGACAAGGGGGCAGTGTACAGGTAGACCTCAGGAGAGGTGCTGTGGTAAAGAGCTCTGTCTGATTTGATTGCTGAAGTCTGTGTATTTATAAATGTCTGTCTGTCTATGCTAAAGTATGATGTGTGGCTATACACTACATTCTGCTCTAGCTCTGTGTGCCAGCTTACAACATTCCTCTGCTGTACCATGAAGCATACTTTGCTCACTGTCCAGCTGGTTTACAGTGACCTTTGAACCACAGTCTCTCTGGAAGCCGAACACAAGTGTATAAAGGGAAATTTTAAAACTCTTTTTCAAACTGTATGGGACATGTTGAATTCAGATAAAACAGAGGTTATGCTAGTGGGATCAAAAAAACAGCTACATGGAAATGTGGGATTACATGAACTCGACCCTTGTATTCTCTCATCACAACTTAAAGTAGAAATTAAGAATTTGGGGTCATCTTTGATCCTGATCTATCATTTGAGACTCATATTAGGGAAGTTATTAAAGTATCTTTTTACCATTTGAGAAATCTTGCCGAACTTAGACAAATTATTTCTGTATCTGATGCCGAGAGATTAATGCATGCCTTTGTTTCATGTAGAATTGATTGTTGTAATGCACTTTTTTCTGGTGTCCCAAAACGTGTGGTTTCCCGCTTACAGCTTGTTCAGAATACCACTGCTAGAATTCTCACTAAAAACATATATTACCCCTATTTTGGCCTCTTTACACTGGCACCCTGTGCAGTATAGAATTGATTTTAAGATATTGTTGTTAACTTACAAGCCCCTGAATGGATTAGCACCTAGTTATATGCAGGAGTTACTGACCCCGTATCTTCCAAACCGCACTCTGCAATCACAGGATGTGGGGCTGCTAGTTTTTTCTAGGATTAACAAAAGCAACACGGGAGGTAGGGCTTTTTCTTGTAGAGCTCCTAAGTTATGGAATGCTCTGCCTTAGTTTAACAGGGAAGTTGAGACCGTTACAGTTATCAAGTGAAGACTAAAAACGCACTTTTATAAAATGGCTTTCATATCTTAGTGAGTTTTAATGTAACTTTAAAATTGGACGAAAACATAATAGTGGAATTTTTAGTAACATATTCAACCAATTGTGTATATGTGCCCCCCCCCCCCCCCCCCCCCCCCCCCCCCCCCCCCCCCCCCCCCCCCCCCCCCCCCCCCCCCCCCCCCCCCCCCCCCCCCCCCCCCCCCCCCCCCCCCCCCCCCCCCCCCCCCTTTTGAGATAATAATTTCAGGAAAAAGCCTATAGGTCACACCGGTGTATAAGTCTCTCCCCATTTTTAGATAAATAGACTTATACAAAGGTTTTTACATTGTGTGCATAATGTTATTTAAGTGGTCTGACTGTGGCAGTTGTATGTGTGACATGCAATACAAATGTAATGTGGTTTGGTCTTTTTTACTCCTATGCACTGTACAGTGCTTTGTGATACTTTTGTATAAAAAGCACTATATAAATGCAATCAATGAATAAATTAATTAATAAACATGAAGTATGTTAGGATAGCATCTTGGTTTAAGTTGCTCATTTTGCCCTCCATGTAGCTGGAGAGATCTACACCTGTAATGGCTGAAATAGGAAACACACTGTTTTTGGCAAATGCTAATAGCATTGTAGCATGATTTGCTTTGTTCAGACACAGATACTTTTCATGTTCAGACAAATGCTTTTATCCATCTGCCACTGGGCTGAGTTGAAAGCGATTGATAATGTGTCTTGTTCATTTCCATCTGAAAGAGATTTAAGCTGATTGGGTGCAGGCAGAAGTCAGTCTCTGCCAATCAATTTTATGAAGGAAGGGACCCAATGAACGTCCATATGAAAATGTTGCATGGGTGTCAAACCTTCTATAGTTCTGTTTTAAGATATAAAGTAGTATATAAATCTGCAAAGTATCTTTCACATACCTGCTGAAAACCCTTAATGTATATTGTGCAAAGCATGTGTGTGTTAAAAATGGCCAGGGTTGGTCCACTCTTGAGAGCTCTTGACTATGGAGATTAAAAATAAAAACTGAAATTAAACCAAACTAAAGGTGCTTTAAAAGATACGTTATTAACGCGAACACTGCTACTGCTGTAAGATTAAAGTTTTTTGGGGTTTTTTTTGGTATTTTATTTTTTTTGCTCTGGATCAAAACCAAAGTACACTGTGTATATTCAAAGCAGCTCTTGGTATTTTAAGCTAATCTTCTGGTGGCTACATATTTAAAATAATACATGTGTGCGTGATTAGAGAGAAATGCTACAATAAAGCCATGGAACTTGTATTGTTTTCATTCTTCCTGGAACAGCAGCCCAAATACGGAGCTGTGGCGCTGGGCTTGGTGTATTGGGTAGAGAGAAGTGTAGGAAACACAGTGCGATTGGCAGAGTGTAAAAGTAAATGGCGAGAGGTTTGGGTACATTGTGTTCTCTCTCTGTCTCCACTGAACTGGCTTTATCAATAGTGTCCTTAAGGACTCTATGAATTCCCAGTATTGTTGAAATCAGGTTTCCCTGGCGTTTGTACGATGCTGGGCTGTTTGTTCCTTATTAAGCATGCTCCCCTCCCAAAGTTCTCTATAAATGTATTATTTGCAGTACTGTATAGCGTGTTTGTTGTTATCATGATTGTTAGTCACAGTTGGCAGTGTCTCTGTGTGCAGTGTTGTGTCACTTTCTACATGTAGTTGCCCACGTGTGAGAATCTGGAACTTGAATGAGCTGGCTATGTCTATTCAAACGCTACCACGAATGTTAATGGAATATGAATGTAGAAAATTCTGATGGCTTCCTATTTAAAAAGCAACTTAAAATATCACTCAATTCATTTATTCGTGTTTAGATTCACTTTGTTTATCATTTTCTGGTTCAGTCACATCCTGGTCACTTTTTTTTAAAACCGTGATGTTTTAAAGCAGTTCTGTGGGCTCAATACAGTACATCTGATACACCACAGTGTAACCATTAGCTGTCCCCCTGCAACAGTCTGTCTCCAGTGGATGTAAGTAATATCAATATTTGTTCTAGGTATTTCTCACTAATGTATTTCCACTAGAATGCGTTGAGATTATGTCTGAGAGCTGTCTTAAGGCCACACACAGGGATACTTTACACTTAAAAAGTCACTAGGATTGGTTGACTGAAATAGAATATGATATATGTAGTGAATATAAAAAACAAGAAATATACAGGTACTGTACATCAGTTAGGATAGTTAACTTTGATATTACATACCCATTCCAAGTGGCTCTTAAGGTAGGGATTTAAAATACCCATCTACATTTAGTACATGCACCCAGACCAAAATCTGGCAGGGTATTTTATTCAATGATAATCGTTGGATGTTGTGTCTTGATACCTGGCTGAGCTGGATACTTGCACTAACTACTGTATTGTTTCTCCAGTCTGGACCTGATATGGCTTTTAAATTAAGGTGCTTCAATACAAAAAGTTATGTACTAGGTTTAGAGATAGTGGGGTCATTTACATACCAGTAAAGATAGCGCTTCTTTGAGAAAAGGGCCTCACCATAATATACTTCTGCTGTATTTTGAAATAGGAAATATAAAAATAGACCATATGACACAGCAGCAGTTGTCACCAAACAGTCGGGATCAGCAAATATTGACATCTTCCTCCTGATGGCAGTATGCAAGTCTCTCTCTCTCTCTCTCTCTCTCTCTCTCTCTCTCTCTCTCTCTCTCTCTCTGCAGTACCAGCTGGTCTTCAGCCCAGCCTCCTTTGGAACAGATGGTCGGCTGTATTTGAAAGGGAGTTCCCCTGAGAGGGGTCATACCAACTGGACCATTGTTCAGGGCAATCTGGGAAAAGTGCCAAATTAGTAGCTTCTCCTGAGCTCTCTGCATGGTGTCCTAAATGTAACTGTGCTCCACTCCTTGACTTGGATTCTTATAGTTTTACCTCAATAAGGAGTCATACTGTATGCCAGTAAAAAGACATTTGTGGTCTGCTCCTGTTTACAGCAATTAAAGTTACCTACAATATCAGGACAATCATCTGTTAAATAATCTCTCTAATACAAACAACATGCAGTAAACTACCAACTGTCTCTTCTTAAAACTCCCTGAAAACATGTATCATCATGTACCTCTTCTGCACATTTGATTTGAGAAAAGTAAAAATAGCAGAAACAAAACTAAAAACTACAGTAACTAACTGTAGATAAGAACAGTTTTCATAAGAGAAACTTTTTCTTTTTTTTTTTTTTAAGTAAGCTGTTCAATAAAGCTGTAATCAGTGTAAATTAATTGATTAAACAAGTAACTTCAATTAGTCAAAATCCTGTGAGGTTGTAGATGAGAATTCTGTACACCCTTGCAATGGCTGTAATGCCCATCAACATTTAATTTGTGTTGTGCCTTTTACGGCCATTTGATAAAGAATTATAAGTAGTTGCAAACGACCTCTGAATCCTTAATTAACAGATTTGATGGTAACAATTATATATATATATATATATATATATATATATATATATATATATATATATATATATATATATATATATATGTGTGTGTGTGTGTGTGTGTGTGTGTATATATATATATATATATATATATATATATATATTATACACACACACACACACACACACACACAGCACTGTGCAGAAGTTTTAGGCAGGTGTGAAAAAATGCTGTAAAGTAAGAATGCTTTCAAAAGTAGACACGTTAATAGATTATATTTATCAATTAACTAAATGCAAAGTGAGTGAACAGAAGAAAAATCTAAATCAAATCCATATTTGGTGTGACCACCCTTTGCCTTCAAAACAGCATCAATTCTTCTAGGTACACTTGCACACAGTTTTTGAAGGAACTCGGCAGGTAGGTTGGCCCAAACATCTTGGAGAACTAACCACAGTTCTTCTGTGGATTTAGGCAGCCTCAGTTGCTTCTCTCTCTTCATGTAATCCCAGACAGACTTGATGATGTTGAGATCAGGGCTCTGTGGGGGCCATACCATCACTTCCAGGACTCCTTGTTCTTCTTTACGCTGAAGATAGTTCTTAATGACTTTCGCTGTATGTTTGGGGTCGTTGTCATGCTGCAGAATAAATTTGGGGCCAATCAGATGCCTCCCTGATGGTATTGCATGATGGATAAGTATCTGCCTGTACTTCTCAGCATTGAGGAGACCATTAATTCTGACCAAATCCCCAACTCCATTTGCAGAAATGCAGCCCCAAACTTGCAAGGAACCTCCACCATGCTTCACTGTTGCCTGCAGACACTCATTCGTGTACCGCTCTCCAGCCCTTCGGCGAACAAACTGCCTTCTGCTACAGCCAAATATTTCAAATTGTGACTCGTCAGTCCAGAGCACCTGCTGCCATTTTTCTGCACCCCAGTTCCTGTGTTTTCGTGCATAGTTGAGTAGCTTGGCCTTGTTTCCACGTCGGAGGTATGGCTTTTTGGCCACAAGTCTTCCATGAAGGCCACTTCTGACCAGACTTCTCCAGACAGTAGATGAGTGTACCAGTGTCCCACTGTTTTCTGCCAATTCTGAGCTGATGGCATTGCTGGACATCTTCCGATTGCGAAGGGAAGTAAGCATGATGTGTCTTTCATCTGCTGCAGTAAGTTTCCTTGGCCGACCACTGCGTCTACGGTCCTCAACGTTGCCCTTTTCTTTGTGCTTCTTCAAAAGAGCTTGGACAGCACATCTGGAAACCCCTGTCTGCCTTGACATTTCTGCCTGGGAGAGACCTTGCTGATGCAGTATAACTACCTTGTGTCTTGTTGCTGTGCTCAGTCTTGCCATGGTGTATGACTTTTGACAGTAAACTCTTCAGCAACCTCACCTTGTTAGCTGAGTTTGGCTGTTCCTCACCCAGTTTTATTCCTTCTACACAGCTATTTCTGTTTTAGTTAATGATTGTGTTTCAACCTACATATTGAATTGATGATCATTAGCACCTGTTTGGTATAATTGTTTAATCATACACCTGACTATATGCCTACAAAATCCCTGACTTTATGCAAGTGTACCTAGAAGAATTGATGCTGTTTTGAAGGCAAAGGGTGGTCACACCAAATATGGATTTGATTTAGATTTTTCTTCTGTTCACTCACTTTGCATTGAGTTAATTGATAAATATAATCTATTAACATGTCTATTTTTGAAAGCATTCTTACTTTACAGCATTTTTTCACACCTGCCTAAAACTTTTGCACAATAGTGTATATATTTTATTTTCCTTTTAATAAACATAGTTTGATAAACCTTGCCTTTGTATTGAAAAGGTGGACTGTTACAAGACTGGTTAGAGAAGAAGTTTTCATGCCGTCCCTTGAGTGTCTCTTGACTGCACCCCTTTCCATTTCTCTCATTCAAATGCAGTTGGAAAGAAACAGGAATCCTCTTCAAATCTGCTGAATGCGCTACATTCTGTCTCTCAGTGAGGAGATGAGTACTTCAGTTGGCAGAAGTCTGTGTTGCTGGCTTTGAATCTCAGTTGGAAAGCAGCTGTATACTCTGCAGCTGCTGTTCTTTTTTTCTTTCTTTCTTTCAAACTCTTCAGTGAGACCTCCAATAGGGGAAGTTGTTGTCTTGTTGTTGGTTGGCGGCCCCCTCCCTTTCATGCACAGTCTCTGCTCACCCTGGCCTCTTTCTCTGGGCCCAGAGAAGAAACACAACTGTAACACTGCAGCATTAAATCAACTCGACTTCCGCCGCTTCAAGTGCAGGATATGAGCTCCCTGTGTGACTTGAAGAATGGCTTTCAAACCACAACACTTTTATAAAAGAAATAGTCATATTTTAGAGTCCAGCTGTTGGAACTTGAGATCTCAGACTCAGACATGTAGGCAGAGTGAGGGATGTGAATAAAATATACTTTTAATATTTGTATTGATATTGGAGGTTGGCGATTTCATTTATAAACCTGAAATTATAAAAACATTTGAAGCATACAGGTGATCTTTGACTTTTATGTAATGTCAGGTTGCAGCCCCAGTTTGATATTGGCATGAGATGAGATTTGAGTTTTACAAACAGGTTTCATAACGCAGGTGGAAATGTAATTTAGAGTCCTATAATGTTGTCATTGGTACATTAAATTATGAATCTTTTGAGTACTAATAAAAAACAATTTATTTGCTGCATAGGTCTGTGATCACATTCACACCATCGGCAGATATTTAAATCAAATCACTGAAAATTAGACAGACATGATCATGTCAAGCAAAGACATGTACAATGCAATTTTCAGTTGGTTTAAAATACTGTCTGCAAGAGTCTGGCAAGCACTACTCCAAGTCTATATTGCAAACTCCTCAAGTCCCAGTTAAAACCGTTTGATATTGCTCTGCTGAAATGAACAGGAACTTCTCATTTGCAGATGGAAACAATGAATTAAAAGTGGCCAAACAAGAAGACTCTTCTCTTGTGAAGTTGATACAACCTTTGAAAAACAGACCCTTTCTTACAGAGGTGCACTGGATAAAAATACAACCAATCATTCTGTGCTTCCAGATGAGGATTTATTTATTTAATTTTTCTTTCTTTTTTTAAAATTTAGTCCTTGCCACTTATTTTTCTTTTCTCCCAATTTGAAATAGCCAAGTTATTGTTTAGGCTCATCTCACAGCTACCACCCCTGCGCTGAATCGGGAGCGGCGAAGACGAACACATGCTGTCCTCCGAAGCATGTGCCGTCAGCCGACCGCTTCTTTACACAGTGCGGATTCACCGTGCAGCCACCCAGGAGTTATAGCGTGGGATGACAATGCAGCTTTCCGGGCAGCTAACAGGCAAGCCCGCATGCACCCGGCCAGACTACAGGGGTCGCTGGTACGCGGTGAGCCGAGGACACTCTGGCCGACCTAAGCCCTACCCCCCTGCTATGCAACAAGTGTAATTTTTCCTTCTGTACAGTATTGTCTGTGTATTCCAGGGCCTGTGTTTACCTGTTCCCTTTTTATCAATGCTGCAACTGTAGTGCAATTCAATCATGAGGTCAGTATCGGCAGACTCATCAAACACTTCACTGAACAAAATTAACTTCTATATTTTTGTCAAGCTAATTTATTTTCTTGTTCAAATCTTTAACTGAATTAGGCTGATAAAATGTGAATAGCACTACAGCAAATGTACTTAGTCATAGTAGGTTCACTTGACAAACATAAGTGTTAGTACGATTCCAATAGGTATGAGGAAATGTGCTGACCTCCTAAACTCTGGAACTGTAACAGTAAACTAAAGTAAACTTTGGTTAACCTAAGAGAAGTTAGATTCCTTGATCTTGCTGTTCTGCCTTGCCTGACCTGACGAAGGCATTTTTTTTTCTTTTTTCTTTTTTTTTTTTTTAAATTTAGTCGTCGCCAATGGTTTTTATCCCGGTTTTCTCCCAAAATGCCCAATTATTGTTTTTTTCCTGGTTCACCACTGCAAACCCTTGGCAACGTGGGAAATGGAGGCTGAAACATGCATCCTCCAAAATGTGTCCCTGCCAATCGGTCATTTTTCACACTCTGGATCCACAGCGAAATCAGACCCATAATGCCAGAGGACAACACAGATCTGAATGGCTCCACTGCAGACCTGCACATGCCCTATCAGTCACTGGGGTCACTGGTGCGTGGTGAACCATGGATTGCCCTGCTGACATAAGCCCTCCCTACCCAGGCGCCGCTCAGTCAATTGTGTGCCACCCCCTGAGATTCCCCAGTCACGCTCAGCAATGACATAGGCTGGATTTGAACCTGCAATCTCTAGGCTATAGGGCGTATCCTGCGCTCCTTTACTGGATGCGCCACTCTGGAGCCCCCAGGCATTTTCTAATGTGTGTGTGACTGAGTGGGGAGGAGGGAGGGAGGGAGATTGCGGGCTGAATGTTTGGGCCCTCTAGTCTCCCTCCCATCTGTGCTGAGACCTTCCATATGGAGGATATAATAGGATTGGAAGTATTTGTTTCCACTCTTTGTTAATCTGTACGCTCCCTTTCATTTCCTTCCCATTTATTTCCAGTTTGCTACAGCAGATTTGGTTTCCTACTGTACCTGCCTTAACTCTTGCTTTCATCGAAGTTCACCCTTGAAACCTTTTAGTCTTAGTAAACACTGTCAATTATAGGATTCTGCCCTCTCCCTTTTCTTTCCTGTAACCCTGACCCTCTTATGAGCTGTGCAGTAAGAGGATATGTGTCACTACAGTGCTAATAAATAACCTGTTATTGGAAAGCTTTAATCTATCAAATGTAGATTTACACCCTTACTGCCCGTGTTAGCCAGTTGTAAGATGTTGGCAAAGTGTCTCTAGACAGCTTGA
The DNA here is from genome assembly GCF_017654505.1 of Polyodon spathula. Classification (NCBI taxonomy): domain Eukaryota; kingdom Metazoa; phylum Chordata; class Actinopteri; order Acipenseriformes; family Polyodontidae; genus Polyodon; species Polyodon spathula. The sequence goes on from NC_054552.1 coordinate 22,544,312, forward strand.
AAAGTCATAGGGAATTGGGTGCGCTTCAAATGCAAATAGAAAATTACAATTTTGAAACATTAATCCATTTTTTGAAGAAAAACTACCAGTACATGCCATATTTACATTAGAACAGTGGGACCAAAGTAACTCATGACAAAAATAAAAAGTACATAAAAAAAAAAAAATAATAATAATCTAGCTTTTATTTTGTCATCATGTAGCCCCCAACCAGCTGTTGGCAGGAGCTAAATGTAAACATGGATTTCACAGAAAAATGAATTGTAAAGCAGGGTCCAGTCCAGCACTCCGATTTGTAAATAATTGAGGGATTAAACGTGGGCAGCGCTCCAAGGTAAACTTTGCAGATTAGTGAAGAAAAAAAAAAACAGCACCCAGAGATAGTGTAACGATAACCAGCTGGCCAGAGGCTCTGCTTAAAATCTGTAACAGGCACCGCACTGCAGCAGATCTGCAGAAAAGAGAACAAGGCTCAAGCTTTATGGCATTTGTTAGAAAACTAAACCTAGTATATTTATTGGACAGGAACTATTAGAAAAATAAACCCAGTATATTTATTGGACGTGAACTACGGGACAGATTTTCATTGAAGTTTGAATTTCTTCAGTTGTAATCGTATCTCAATGAAGAAAAAACAAAACAAAAAGGTCTGTTTTAACCAGACTAAACATCCCTTTAGTATTTAGAAGCTTCACGTTCACATCATTTGTCTCTTTGCTTTTGCTTTTACTATACAAACCTCTAAATCAAAAGACCCAGATTGTAAAGATCAATGGGCCATCCGTTTATGCTGTTTCTCACAGCTTACTGTTTCATGTTTGGATGCAGTGCAATTGTACTACAGGTATTCTGTATTTTGGTTTTTCTCTGTAGTGTCAACAACAGTTCTCAGTTATCAGGTGTTATTAGTTCAAAGGTGTATCTTTACAAGTGCTTTGTAAATGCACATACAATTACCAGTAGTGAACAGTTTAAAAAAAAAACAAGGTCATCTTGAAAAGTTGAACTTGATTCTACAAAACAAAAAGAAAAGTAAATGCTCATGTTGTTTTTTAGCTGGAGTAGTGGTTGCATTAACCCTAGCGCTTCCTGTATCTAGCACACATCTGTATCCTGTCATCCCTAGGTTTCCAATGTAGGTATTAAAGCAAGTGAGTTACAGAACACAGTTACAACTTTTTGTCACGCCACCCGTTTAACGTGCATTTTGAGGGGTCAAATATAATCTTGTCAGCTTGCACAATTAAAAAATGTACATTTGATATTGATGTGATGCAACTATCTGTGATGTCTTTGTAGCAGATAGCTTGTGTCAGATGGAAAGATGTCACATATATACATGTATCACTGCTTGTGACATCTTGGGGGACTGAAAAAATATAATATATTAAAGGCTTTATGATTCTATAAATACTAGATAAAATAAGGAAAAAAATCAAATGCGAAGTATCAGCTTCCAGTTTGCAAAGCTCCTTCACGTCGCCCGAGTCTCCTCCATGTCCTTGTGCCTCTCTGCAGTTTCCCTCTTCCTCTTCAGCTGGGCTGTAATCCCGGGCGGCTGCACTCACAGCCAGGGAAGTGGCAGCTGCAATACTCCTGGTATTTACACCCCCACTCCCCTCCTTCCTTCCCAAGACCTGTCAGCAATTCATAAATTCTCCACAGCCTTCCATCTGACACAGGAGCTCTGTGTCTGCTGTAAATATCTTTAAACCAGCACCACGTGTCCATTACAGTATAGGATCTTTCAGAAGTGCTGCAGCGAGGAGCTGTATGCATTACTGGCACCAATAAACAGGGCATCACAAACTACTTTAACAGACAAATTGGATTGTGTGCCAGGATAAGAATTTATTTATTGGGAGGTATTTAGCAATTTGGTCATGCCTGCTATGTTGTATCCAAGAAGAGGACCTGTTGTACGGAAGTGAAGCTTCCTTTTAAATTAAGTGGATTTGGCAATGTAAAAAAACAAACAAACAAACAAAAAAAAAAGGGTCTATGTCAGTGGAATTAAATCTTTCTTAGGATTATTCATGATTCTTTGCACGCTCATGTCAAAATCTAGGGCATCTTTAGTGAAATATAAACATTTTTTGAAAGGATGTGAAATAAGCAGCTGCTTTTCATTTTGATGTTCTCTTTTTTTTGGCGTAAAAGGGGGTTGGGGGTTCTGGGAAGGGGGAGTGTGCATGATAGTTGTACGTGCCTCGACAGTGCTGACATTTATAGGAGGTAGTGTGGTCCAGTGGTTAAAGCCCAGGGCTTGTAACCAGAAGGTCACCAGTTCAAATCCCACCTCTGCCACTGACTGACTCACTGTGTGACCCTGAACAAGTCACTTAACCTCCTTGTGCTCCATCCTGCAGAGAATATGTTAAATCAATGTCCTATTGTAAGTCACTATATATAAGCCTACCTTTGTAAAGTGTTTTGTGATGGTGGTCCACTGTGAAAGGCTCTATATAAAGATATTATTATTATTATAATAATACCTGGAATAGAGCGATTGTGCCTTAGACTGGGGATCGTAGTCGTTTTGTGTGTGTGTGTGTGTGTGTGTGTATTGTGGCGGAGCAGCGGGTACAGGGGAGAGTTATCTGGAAACAAGGCTGCTCTTGTGTCTGAGTGCAGGAGAACTCCCACGTCCAGCAGTCTTTGTGTCGACACGAGGCCAGCCTCGGTGCAGATTCCTTACAGAGCCCCAAGCAAGCTTGGGACAAAATAACACAAATCTAAATGTTTCTATACCTGAAGGAATGTACTATTGCTGTTGCAAGAATGTGTTGACTGATTTTTGGAAAGCAGAGAAAAATGGTTTCTATTAGGGATTGTGCACACTCGTAATGTAAGCATCTATTTTTGGGAATGTGTATATCCTATTGCTAGTTTAAGCCATTCAAAACTTTGAGTGAGGTCAAACAGTCAAAAATTTCAGTTATTTCATCATCAATGTTGACCTCAGCAAGGCTCGACAAATCTCCCTTGTCTTGCACCCATTCATTTTTTTATTTTATAACTACTTTTTGTTGAAATTAACAGGTGCCAGGAAGTCTCTAGTTAAGAGAACCTGTTTCCCAGTGGTTTCCTGTATCATTCAGCAGGTAATCAATTAAAGACCTCTAAAGGGTCTGATTTAGACCAGCTTGTTTCAATCTGCACCATGAAACCAACCTATAAAAAACTCTTAGTCCCTTCTAATATCAAACTGGGGATACTGCGGGTTCTATCTGCAATTTACAGTCCAATTGGCAACCGGCTGTCAGGCAAAGATTGCCTATACTGTATAACTGCTATTTCAAAATGTATGGTAATCCACCTACAGTAACTCCGATATTTCCCTGATAGAAAAATGAATTCACAGCCCTGTGTTCTGCCTACATTTTCTTTCTTCTATTTTGTCTGCAGTACAACGCATATCCGGCCTCCAGTGCCCTTCGATCATTCTTTGAATTCCTTTATCAGAGCGTCTGGAAGTGTCAGTCTGCAATCCAGACTTGTACTGTCAGAGATTTCAAATCCCTTTTAGCTTGATCCCAGTGGCAGATGGAAACAAGACTTTGGTAACGCACCTCAAAGTGTTTTTTAAATAAAAAAAAAAAAAAAGTCTTACTGTATGTTAATCCCTGTTATCTCTGTGAATGATTTGCAGTAACTGAGATGTTACTGCCAATTGTCAAAACATTCTGATAACATGATACCAACTGCAAACAGCAATCCCGCTATGCAGGTTGTACTGTAAAGTGTATCAATTTGTGTGACATACCGTAGACCATGTTACCACTGGAAGTATATGTTTCTAACATCTCTAGTGCCCCACTTGCAAATAAAATGGCTCATAACCAGCGTAACTAAAACAATAATCAATAATCCTAATGTACAGAATAGCAAAAGCCTTTGCTGGTTTTAAAAACGTGTAGCACCTCATTTAATGGAGTGCTGTTCATAGACCTTCTGACCTCTACGTTCAGGTGTCTTTTCATACTACCTTACAGAGCCATGTACTGTACTATCTGGGCCATTGTCTCTCTCCCTGGGGTTCAATCACAATACAGTGGTCTGGCAGCGGCATCGTGTTTGGAGTTTAGGTGCCGCTTCACTCCAATCCATTTGTTGGCCCAGCAGCACATAGAGCTTAGCACTGAACCTTTTTGAGACCTGTAATTTGCCAATCAGGCACCACTATGAACACTGTTCAGTTCAATGCAAGGACCATGTGGGTTTAAATAACTATTCAGATGTCTTTAGTACGTTACATTTCCAGCTGAGACTGTGTCAGTCCTCTGCTTTTTGAGTACCTACACAGACTGACTGCAGCATTGTAAGGCTCTGCAAAGGGCCCTTTTTAAAGCCAGGTGTCTATTCACATTAACAGCATCAAGGGGCTTGTTAAATTGCGCACAAAGAGATGTAACATATAAATAAATATGATGAATGCATTGTTGGTTATTTAAATTGCCATTTACATTCTCCAGACCAGTTGTACTGTATTCCCTGGCTTGCTTCCACACATTTCTTTGCTTTATGGCGCAGCATATCACATGTTTCAGTTTTGACACAACACCTAAATTCTTCTCTAGTTGAATTCAATTAGAGAACAGCTTCCTTTTTATTTATTGCCCCGCAGGGTATGTAGGGGAGGTGCTCATACGTATGGACTGAATGCCACATTTTACATTTGCAGAGGGATCAAGAGAACTGGCCCTGCAATTGTGATTAAACTTTCTATAGACATTCCCTGGCTTTGATTGTGAGTCAATAATGGATGAACTGCTATCTTTACTTAACATACTATTTAACAAAAAAAAAACACATGGGTTCATGATTACAGTGCTTTGTAAGTATTGTGCATTGAGATACCACTGTGTGCTGTAAACAGTGTTGTATCTATTGTGAATGTAAAACGATATGCTGGTATGATTCAGTAGAGTGCAACACAAGACTACTGACATGCCAGCATACAGACAGCAGAGTGATTTATAAACAGGGGTTTTAGGGTTTTAACCAAAATAGCCTAGTTTTGAGTTAATAACCTGGCATTTACTTGCAGTATGTCTTGCAGCTATTGTAAATCAGGCAAATGTTTACCAACAAACAGGATCCAATTTCTTTAAATACACATGATATACTGACAGCTATTTTTTTTAGTTTTAACATGGTATAGCTCAACTGTACCCAACTCTGGCCCTTGTGATCAATTCCAGTGATGGTCTTTATTCCAGCCAGGTCCTAAATGAGTTAATTGCCTCTTAACAGCTTCAGTTAACTACATTAGAACCTGCTTGGAGTAACAACCTGGACTGAATTGGATCTCGAGGTGCCAGAGTTGAGTACCACTGTTATAGCTGTATGTATTAAGCCTATAGTGCTGAGACAAGAAATATCTGAATATTCTAAGGAATATTTGGATACAAAAATCAGGTATTCATGTTCGCTAGAAATGGCAAAAATATCTTGCACTTATTTACAGCCTCACCAGAAGTTGTGCGACAGTTTAAAAATGCCAAATGAAAAAGAGCTACATGTCATATGTGAGATTTTAATATACAAAAAAAAAAAAAAAAAAAAAAAAACACAGGATCAACTCAACAGTGTTAGACAGCAAAAAGTGATCTCTATGGAAAGCCATCTGGATCAAAAACACGTTGTGCTGCTTTAGAGCGAGTCAGAATCTCACGGGACAGAAAAAAGGCAAGCATGTCATTCTGAAATGCCTTGCTTAAACTTTGCCCAACTTGCTGAAAATGAAGTGTAGTAATTTTTTTTTATAGATTGTACTTATTTTTTTTTTTGTCGTGACTTTCTGTTATGTGGCATGTAATAGACAAAAGCCAAAACGTTTAGTTTTTTCCCCTTTCGTTTTACAATGCCATTTCCATGCTTTTGTTTTATTTGAAGTTTTTATAGTTAAATTTCAGTTTTCGTTTGCTTGTTCAGCTACAAAAAGGCACAAGTAAACCTCATGTTATTACTTTATGAAAATGTGTCGATGGCCACTGTTTACTGCGAAGAAACAGCAATGGCAAAGAATGAAAAAAAAAGTGCGGTTTCAGTGTTATCTACTATTTATTTTGGGATTAAACAAAACAAAATTTAACTTGAACTTCTATTTGGCATCCTTTGTTTTGTGGTTAATTCACTGTGGTTAATTCACAGGCCTACACAAGGTATTCTTTACTCCTGGAATATTCTTTTATTTTAACATGTTACATATCGTAACCTCTTGCTGTAAAATAAAGGCACACACACAGGGGCCACGACACCCTGCCCCTGCTTCTATGCTGTCTGCCTGCATTCTGAGTAATATAATGGCTTTTATTACTTTTTGAAAACGAACAAATATCCGAACATAAAAATCTAGTTTTTATCCCGGCACTATAAGCATATGAATTTACATCTTGGAAGATACATGGTGCCACCATTGGCACAGTATTCCATCGTTTTCTCTTTTGTTCCACAACGTCAACATGCCGTTTCTGACCCCCTTGTTCATATGCACCTACTGGATTGCTGCCCTAATTTTATCCAGCAAGTTGTACATTAAAATGGTGATAAGGACAAGGTATAGATGCATTGGTTTAGTGTAGTGATTGACTCCCATTGTTGTGATTTTGTAGAGCCCTCTTCACAAATATTTCTGAATAGGGAGGACAGTTAAAACCACAGAATACAGTGTGCTTTACATTTGCTACTACGCCATGCTGCAGTGGCACATATGTCACAATGAAGGCGATTGCTGGCGTTGGGCAGTGCGGATCAAACATGGTGCAACAAAAACAAGAATCTTTCTCTACTGCTGGAGCTAAAGAAAACGAAGCACCGGCCAGGTCTTTACCCCAGTCTGAATCTTGACACTGACACTACAAAAAAAAAAAATCCTCATTTTACTTTTTAAAAGGAAGGCACTGTATGTTGAATCTACAGACCACCAGAATGATGGCTATGTGTTGATTTGAGGACCGTAGCCAGGTCTCTCCCTAACCAGGAATGCAGTCTCGTTTGTTATCTGGAACCTGTGGTTGCCTGTAGCATTATATATTTGCCCCACCATTAGTAAAACACAGAGGGAGACCTGCACACTAATACATGTAATTAAAATACATCTAAAACTGTTGTGGGCTTACTGTACAATAACAATGAGCTATCCTACACTCTATTCAACTAAGCAGGTTTCTACACTTGAAATAAGCTATTTAAGTTATAACTTCCATATCTGCATTCAATATCAGTATTTTTTTTCACGTATTTATGTATATATTTGCAGGGTTTTATTTTAACTTCTGAAATACTACTGGGATTGGAGTTGGGTGATGTATGTCCAATTTGGGTATAGTTACAGGCTGCATCATAACAGCAATTAGCAAAAAATACATTATGGCCAGAGAATAATTTCTATAGCGACTGCTGTCTGTGCTGGCACTGCATTATGAACTCTTATTACAGTGCTTAACAAATAATCATGGGTGCTAGAAAATGGGTACAGTGCTGACAAAGGCTTTTATTTCTCATCTACAGATGTGGGCTGCATTGTTTTTGGTTTTGCATATGTTCTGCCATGCCTCATTTATATACACTGTTTTGAACAGTGGAAATTCATAAGGAAAAGCTCTATGATGATATAAAGCCACTGCACTTCACTGACTTGCAGTTAAAGATTTTATAGTACAGCATGACGTCACAGTTGCAGTGTGTGGGGGGGTGTGCACGCTTACTGTATACAGCACATAATGATACAGGCTGGTTGTATAAATAGCTCTTGCAGTGTTACTGTAATGAATGGGTGTTGTCCTGGCAGCCTATCTCCATTTTTTTAATATTCCAGCTCTTCGGTATCACCAGAGCTGAAGCACATCTGTTTTCGATTCTCCACAGGAAGACAGTGCAACTTCAGTAAAATGGACTGATTTGCCTATGTTTAAATTTTTTTCACTAATACAAATTGATTGTGAGCAGCTGATGTAGCTGATAGAAGGCCACCCCCAGACCTTACTTTTGATTTAATTTTTCATTGGTTTTCATATGAAATTTGACATTTGTTCATAGTACAAATTAAAATGCGTCTCCAAAAATATAATTTGCATTCAAGAAAGGATACTTTACATTCCCTATTGCACTTAAAAATGTGTGAAATTGTTGAACCAATCCTGACGTCAATTTAAGAGATTTGCATTTTTATGGCTACGCTACATTAACTCAGCTGAAGTGCTACACAGAAGCAAAATCATGTCTGTCTTGCAACCCCAGTTTTGGCTTGTATACATAATACAAAATAAAGTTGGATTTGATTGTGATCTGTAATATCTAAATAGAAACCAGGTTCAATAATGACTTGGTTAATTGAATCACTATTAGCCATGTTACATAGAACAAATGAGACATTTTACTGACTGTGGTGTTGATTGAATAGCCCTATAGAAATGTACTATAATGCATCACACTATATGACAATTGGAATCTCTCTGACATTCACTTTAATTAGGATTCCAAATCAAACTGAAGGCTAAATAAGAAGCCGTATTCATTGATGCTGCCGTAAAGGAAAGTCCAAAGCACTGCAGATCACATGGAGTACACTTCATGTAAAGAAAAATCATTTTTAAACCTGTATTTGCTTGCTTATTACGTTTATTGTGTGCTTAGGGATCATATATGGTCAATGTGCCATAGATGATCCCTTAATATATTGAACTCTTAATATTATTTAGATTTTTAAAATAGTCAATTGCAAAAATAGGTTTGTATCACACAGTAAATAAGCTTATAGACTATTGAAAGTGAAGGGTAGTGCAATCACCCAATCAACCATTTGTTGTGCAAACCTACATGATGCAGTGGCACAAAGCTTTCATTATCTCCATACATGTTGGCAGACACTACTAACCGGAAGCTAAATATATCATTCTTATCTAAGATAAGTGTCTCTTGAGCTTTATTCTGTACAAACATGGCTTGTGCTGACAGCTAGATATATTAAAAAGAAGAAAAAGTAAAAACAGCTTAGAAATGTTCTTTCTCCTTGCGCACGTTGAGTTGAGAAATGTAATCCCCAGATGACCTATGATGTGTGAATAAAAAATCTACAAATGTTGGGGAAATGTTTATAAATGTATTGCTGCGATAGGGACAGCACTGGATACAGCAAAGGTAAAATAATATGATTTGTGTAAATACTGCAGGGTGTTGTGTGCCTCTTTCAGTGCACCCTGACATTCAAGCGCCGGTTCTCAATATGACAGTATGACATCATGTTGTGAAGAGAATACCCCTTTGACCATTAACCTACAGTAGAAGAGTGTATACTGTACTTTGAAACAGGCCCTCCAGGAACATGTTGGAAAGCCTTGCTCTTCTTAACTCCATCTCTTTTGAAGCCCCGGCTGGACTGACCCAGTTTATTAAAAGACAAATGAGTTTGTAGTGCTGTATCAAGTTCAGTTTCCTTGCCGCCTTCCTGAAGCCTGCGGTAGTGTTGTCCTTTTTGACCTTATTTTTCTAGAGAACTGGTCATAACATCGATAAACTTGGTTTGGATGCTAAGTCCTTGAGTGAATACTTACTTGTAACTGATTGGACTAGTAACTGGTTGGGTTAGTGAAAGCTACCATTGAGTTAACTCGGTTAATGAACACCTTTGATAAGTTAACACACTGTATTATTAAAGGGTACGTAAGGACCTTTCTATTTTATTGTGTTATCAACTGTTTATGTAAGGTGTGTGTATTGTTTGTTTATTTCATTATTTTTTACATTTTGACCACATTCCTGAGTCTCCTTTTGACCACTTTTTTAAACTTTTAAATTGCATTCCCTGCCTCAATGTGGCTTCCCATGTACCTGCATGGACCTGTCAGAACTGCATTTCCCATCATCCTCCTGATCACTGGTAAATACATCTCAGTTACATATGTCAGCAGGAGGATGATGGGAAATGTAGTTCTGAGAGGTGAGTGTTTTATATTCATACAACATATACTTTAGCCCTAGCTACTATATCAGAGGTTATGGCATGCACAATGTTGTGCAGGTATACAATCCTGTATTGAGAATGGAGACGCCCATCTATATTATCAGTGTCTATCCTGAAGATATATTTATGTTTCCAATCTGGTTCCTCTATGCTGTAGTTTTAGAACTGTTAATATGTACATAAGATGGGTCCAGTAAACTGCAGTTTTATACCTGCTTCCCCTAGCGCTTACAACTTGAAAGCTGCGTCTACTTTCAGTACCACAAACTGGGTCCACTTATCTGAGAGAGATAAAGATAGACTATTCCCTTAATTAAATTCTATTCTTAGCAAGATGCAATCAGGTTCCCCAAGCTTCTATTGCAGCTTTAGAAATTGAGCACCTGGTTTCTCTCTTTCCTCGGAACCTAAACTGGGCGTACCAATCAAAGAAAATAATTTTTTATTTTAAATTATCTTCTCGGAGCTGTCTGTCACTTACAGCAAGTTCAAGCCCCCCCCCGCCATTGTGAGTTTTGTGAGATCTCCAGAGGACATAAGGAGATGTTTCAAGTTGTTATTTGACAGAATGATTTTTTTTTTCCCCAGACACATTATATTGACATGAAGTAGTTTTCAGTATATAGAAAAGAGAATCACACATTAAATAAATAGATAACCACGTTCTACAGACAAGGACATATCTTTTCTGTAAAATATCCCAAAGGTCTTTTGGAGCATTTTCTGGCCCAAATCACTTTCCATTAAATAAACCTGTCAATCTGCAGGAAAGGGTTTTTTTTTCTGTTCTAGTAATACATGTTGCCTAGGAAGTACTTTTAGTGCTGATTTTATTCCCAACAGTAACACTTTTGAGATGGAATGTCTTGGCTGGAATAATAATTGTGCTGTCATCATGCTGTGTGAATATAATATGTAATGGGATTTCTCCACCCATAACTGTTTTGTGATACTGTACTTGCTTTGTACTTGGTTCTGTAATGTGTCAGTAGTTTAGGAATTGACAGTGGTTGTATACAGCACTATTAAGTGCCTACAAGATTAGCTCATGAGTCTCGCTCAACCCACATGCATATGTTAGGCCCACCTGCAGCCAGTCATATTACAATGCAAGCACAAGCTTGATAGACATTTTGTGACCTCGTATTCCTGATGACGCGGACTGTACTGTGACAGTGTGGTCTGCTGGATTCAATAACCTAAATAAATTGTCATTAGAGTCTTCGCTCTGACAGCTTGGGGTATGAAAAAGCCATCAGTGCAACATCCTCTGCAGTTAACAAAACATCACAAACAAGTGGCTTAAACGTATCACTTGCTTGGGATGGTAATTGAGTCAGGAAATCCAAGGGTGGTAAAGACAGAAGATCTCAAAGTCAAAGAAAACAACATACTGTAGTCAATACTGTCACAAAAATACCTTTGGTTATGTAGCTTAGTAGCATCTATTTTTATACCAACCCATTCAATCAAAAGTCCACGCAAAAGATTAGCCCAGTAAATTTGATAAGAAACTTTATAACTTGTTGGGTTACTTGGGTTAATAATGTGCTGGAATACCAGCCATGGAGTCACTCACTCATAGCTGCCACAGTGGCTTTTGGTGCTGGTGTTGGTTAGTGGAGATCTTCAGATTGTCTCTAGCTCACTGTCAGTGATCCTAATGTTGAGCAGGTCAGAAGCAGTCTACTGTACTTGCAGAAATACAATATAGTGAATCAAGTTGCAGTTTTATAAAAAAATTTGAAGCACTTTTTGGTAGAACTTTTTAGGTAATGGGAATAGAATGTAATAGTAAGTTGCTTTCCAGGAATGGGATTAAAATGAGTCCTTCAATCACAGTTTGAGAACAGGCTTCTTATTTTAATCAGCTTTTCAAAACCACCGATCTATTGATTATCCTGAATACCGTAAACTCACTGTATAAGTATTTTTTAATGGCCTATTATTACACTAAATGTTTGTTTTATTACGAATAGCTTTGTAATTGCACTCTGGCCAGATTTTGGCCAGATAAAGGGGGCATTTTGTGTTGACATGCCACGATACCAGTGCTCTCACTACATTTAAACTGCCATTCTTCTTTCTTTCGATTTCCTTTTTTTTCAGTGAAAGGGCTTTTAAAGAGGTGTATGGTTTCCAGCAAAAGCAGGCTACCAGGAAGTCATTTTACAGTTAATAACGTTGTGTGATTGTCTGCAGCTCTTATAAAATTATAGCTTTCATTGGAGTGCAATGTAGGCATGTCTACCAGAGCTGTGTGAAGCGATTATTCTCAGTGTAGCAGGTCAGTGATTGCACCCAAGTGACGGGCAATAGTACTGATTGAGCTAATCTGCAATTCCAGTTGAGACCATTAAAGCAACAGCTGCTTACATTTGATCTGATTTGCTGCTCTCCAAAGAGGCTGGTTCAAATGGAATGGTGAATTATCCCAATAAACACCATTGGCTGAAGACAGTGAAAATGTTGGTCTGTGACTTTTGTTTCTATTAGTATTTTTAAACACCACTGACCCTTCCCTGGGTGTCCTCAGCCTTGCTTGCAGTGGAGAGATCAATATGAAATAATGAAATAATTAGTTTGTGCAGCTCTCCTTTTGAACATGCTTTTAAACATACACAAATTGGCACTTATGCTTAATATGTATGAATACGCGTGCACAACAAACTATGTCTTTTACATGTTTAACTGTTTTTGCTTTAGATTCAGCAGTTATATTGATATGTTGACAGCATTCTTTATAAAAGTGGAACTACCAGGGGGCATTCAATCACACAAAACACATTAGAAATATGAAACAGGATCATCTTTGCTAAGTGAAGGGTGGTAATATTCAGAGGAGTAACCAGTATTAAAGGTACAGTAATAATATTGTGTTGTAGACACATTACAAAAATAAAGACCTTTAGCAAAATGTTCGCTGTGTGTGAGTGTATTTGTGTCGATGTACAATATTTCAAAAGTGAGATCTGAAACCCCTGCTCCGGAGGTGAGCTGATAGCTTCATACTGAAGTGACATGTTGTGGGATCTTGTTGAGTCACGAAAGCCACACCACTTTCATCTCCTCATGCAAGCCTTGGACCCACAGAAGGTATTGGAAGTATGCGCATCCACTTTTTGCACAGAAGGGGACCGATTTTTTTTTAATGATCCAAACAGTGGCAGATCTAAGTACCGCCCCTCTATACTGTAGTAATCCAGCTAGGTTTATCTCCCAGGGCTGCGATATAAACTAACATTCATACATGCAATACAAATACAGTAAAGAACACTTTGAGAAAGGCTTTTAGATGTTATGGTAGCAGTATTAAGTTTGGTCACTGTTTAGATCATAAAAAAAATTGATTAGCTATTGAAGCTTTTTAATATCATAGCAGAGAATGGCCTTCCCAAAAGAAATGTTGCTGATCTACTCCCATCTGCACCATAAACCAGTCTGCCTCCTCCTTTTGTGGTTCAGCACATTTAAGAAACGTATTTGTAGACACTCCCCTTCCTACAATTTAAAATACCCAAACAATGGTATGTTAGAGCTGCAATAACATACAGTAACCCTATCAGTTTGTGGTTGGGCATTAAAATGGCCTTTTTTAAAAAATAATAATAAAACAAAAATCAATATGATGTAAAGCAATTTCAAGCACAGTACAGCAATAAAATGCATTGTTTGTTTTCTAATGCAGAACTTGGCATTTTGCCTAACAAGACATTTACATCTTTAGTCTGTATTCTTGCAAGTGCTCACAGATTTCAAACCACAAGCGATTTTGACACATTTCAGTGGGCAGTTTGTTTGACAGAAATGACTCATTATGTAATAAACTGAAATTAGAGAAGAATTGGGTTCAAAACAGTGATTTCTCAGTTTCAGCTAGGCCTGGGTAAACAAGAATTGATAAGTTGTTAATCAAAACCTTTTGTGTAATGGGAAGGGAACATGAGAACATCACAGTTAGCTACTGTACAGCAGGATAGTCATTTGCTACCAACTTACATTTCAGGCTTGGAACAAATCGAAAGAGGGCACCTGTAAGGTTCTTTGACAGGATAGCATTGCGGGCCCAGGTGGTAGCGGCAGGCAAGGAGACTCAGAGACAAGGAAACTGCAGTTAAAGAGCTGCAGCACCGTTTAATAAACAAAAGTAAATAAAAAAATTGAACCAAACGCTGCTCACAGAGCAAAATAAAAGGTTTAACAAAAACAAGTCACAAACACAATAACAGAAACAAAAATAACCAGCCCAAGGGCCAAAACAAAAGTTTTAAACAGAACTGTTCAGGCTGGGCAGGAAATTAACCCCATCCCTGCCAACCACCACCAAATCACCACACAACAATATTATAATTTACAGACAGAGCCCTGCCCTGCCACAGGTTCATATTCACAAACTGCCTGGCAGCACTCCAGTTTATGGTAGCAGTTCATTTTGATGCTATTAAAGTACAGCTAATACAGTATTCTAGTACATTTTACCTTGGCTGCAGCCTTTTGTTGTGCTTCATTGAATTAGTAAGAAGCTTCAAATTTCATTATCTTATTATAATGTTTTTACTATACCCTTTTTATGATGATTGCAATTATGCTGAGTGACTGTCATTGCAATTATGGTACACATACTGTGATTTATTAATATTTTTGATAATTCTATTAAGGTTGCTTTCGTCTGAGTTCAGAAGGAGCTTGTTGCCTGCCATAGATATAACACGGGCTAGACCATTCAAAGTATGTGTGTGTGTGTGTATAATATATACAGTGAGTAAGAGCTGTCTATAGCTGGCATTTTCATCTGAAAAGATATTAAATGATTCAGTTTGTCATCATAAACTATAGTAGTTACAAGGAACACATTTTTCTTAGAAAATGAGCTCAAAATCCACGAACATCTGTGTCCAGCTCACTAATCTCTGGAGTCAGATTGGAAAATGAGCACTTGTGGGTTGTATATTCATATTAAAGTCCTTCAAGATGGTATATTATAATCATCTCTTGAAACTAACAAGTGCATTAAATCTTTATTTTAAAATAATTTTGTGCTTACTGTTATATTTTATAGAAGTTGTCATAATCATGTTTAGCTTTATACTAAATTCCTGGGTGACTATTAACTACATTTGTCCATAGTTTTTCCTTGCTAAACTTCATCAGCATGTCTTGTTGGCTGTCTAGTTTGTGTATATTCCCTTAAAGTAGTTTTAGCTTTACGACCACATGCTCCTACTTCCCTCCTTCTGTGCCTTCTCCTGAATACTTTTCTCAAATAATATTAAAATGTGAACTAATTTATTTCCTGGCTTTATATAAATAATTGTATTGGCTTTGGAGCCAGGTAAGAAATTAGTTCTCATTTTAGTAATATTTGAGAAGTATTCTCATTTTTTCTTATTGTTGAAAAGCATTCAAATAACAAGTCTCATTCAAATGTATTGTCTTGTTAAAGTTAATCACATATGATCAATTGATGTTATTGCATGTCATACATGGTAGCCAATACTTTAATTTATTCATATTTTCCAGTGGTGGTGTACATGTGTGTTTCAATTAAGAACTCATTGTATGTTTCACATATTTGCTAAGGTAGGCATATGTCTAGTAAGAATTAAATAGAACATGTTATTAACAAGTCCTTACAGTAAGTGGCACTGTACAGTAGTTTTGTTTGAATCTATCCATAAAATTATTTTGTAGTCGGATCTTCACCCAGATAGTTATAAAATCACACTCCTGATCACGTATACCAGCAGCCTTATCAATCCCTCCAAACCAATCAAAACCGCCATGTGTTTTGTATTGCAGCATGGAAGGGAAGCCCATCCACTTTTAATAATTAAAACCTGTGCAGAAGGTGGCCATCTCCCGAATTAAGTGATTAATTTATTGCTAGTCGGGAGATGGTCACCTGTATAAATACCAGCAGCTCTCTGCACGTTAAGGGGGGTGTTCAGAAGTGGAGAACGGGAGGGCGAGAGGCGAGAAAGATATTTAAAAAAGAAAATAAGGATCAGTGAAGGCAGTTGCTCAGCCTGACCTAAGGGTTTATTTTTGTTCTTTAATAAAACGGAGCACGCGCCACTGCACCGTACCTCTGTTCTGGTTGTGCTTTCTTCTGGTCTGGGTCCCCGCAATGCCGTTTCCTGCCACAAGGCCATAGTTTAAAATGGCAAATTATAGCTTCATTAAAGGCAGGTAGCGTGGATAGAAATAAACTGAACGATAATGAAATACGCAATTAATTTAGCTTACTTTGCGAAACCTCGCCTTGAGCGCAGTGTCTTAGGTCTTAGTTTTTCAGCATAGTAGAATGCAGTGCTTTGCCATTGTTGCAGTCTTATTTGCTTTCTCACATGCCATTCACACTTACTGAGCCGTCTCTGGGCCGCCAAATTTCCGTTCACAGTTGAGGTTTTAGGGGGCCTAAGTGCGTTCACTAAATTGCTGCCGAGTGCTTGTTGGGAATGGCATAACAGTGACGTAAACTTGAGCTGGGAAATTTGCAAACGTAAATATGGCAATCTTATTTTTTGCAACACTGTTGGTACTGTACTTATTGCATAAGATACGATCGTGTTCTGACAGCGCAGCTGGTTACTGTGGAAAGAAGCGATCTTGTTGGATCATGCTTAAATGCAGCAAACAAGGACAAGTACGATGAAAAAACACTTACCATTCATGACCGACCCATCATCGTCAAAAGTGTCTGTGTATTCAGTCCATTCCCCGTTGCTATTTTCCGGGCTGGAGGTTGCCGTAGGTCACATAAAATCCAACATCTGTGGTGGGTTTATCTCTGGCCTGCTGCTCAGTATTTCTGAGAGTTCTCAGAAAAACTTGCAGGTTATTCTCTGAACTCCGCGTATCTGATAGCTGGTCTAAATTTCACCCGGCCCAGAGCCACCTTTTCATTTTTCGAGCGTTCACACATGGTAAGGCGGCCCTGGGCCTGCCTAAACCATAAGTGTGAACGGGGTATTATTCTCTGTGTTTACAACTGACATTATTATATTTAATGGTATTGACTCATACATGGTCACGCGAATTACAGCAAAACTAAGAATATTAGTGCACCATCCTCATAGATAACAAGATTTATTTTAGCTCTGTCTTACTGTAGCATTGCATTTTTTTCTTCGTTGGTGCAGCTGCCATGTTGAATTTCAGCAGACATGGATAGTGAAGTCTCATGGTGAAATAAACGTGCAATAATAATAATAATAATAATAATAATAATAATAATAACAACGGACATATGGCTTCTTCAGTTACTGTACACTGAAATGTGTATTTGACTAATGTCCTGATTACATTTTTATCAGTTTCAATACGCTTGAGATGATTTCTGAAATAGTTGTATTTTAAAAGGGAAATAAAACAAAAACCTCACAAAGTGTGAGTATTGTGATTTATATCTGTGTTTACCAGAGTATTTATACTTCTAAAAAATGCAGGAAGATTGTGCTTCGCTGATTTTAGTATTCAATTATACAACAAGTTAAAAACTGTAAAGTTCATGAGCAGCAGCGAGCACTCTCTATAGAGGCAGAATCGCCAGACGCCTGCTTCACTACCTTTTAGATTCACTGGTGCCCGAGTGAGCTCTGCACTAATGTGACATGCATTTTTACAGAGGGAAATCGGAGAATCAGCTGCAAAACAGGCACAAATATGCTTATATTAATGCTTTGTATGAATGGCCTCAAAATAATATGTTTACCTCGAGAGCCTGGAGTCTCGATTTGAGGTTGATATTTATGATAATAACTTGGGAAAGTTAGTAAACTGAGTATGAAGGTTGTTGCCAGTTACTGCGAAAAATGCGCGCATTTTAGCCTTAGAGGGAACGCTGGTCTCAAGTTTGCAACAATACAATAAATGTATTTACAGCATTCAGAATTCTTTCTTTTTCAGCTTTGTTTTAATCTGTTAACACCTTTTCTATCTTTTTTTGTTTGTTTGTCTAATAGGTATAGGTATTCATTTTAATACAGAACTCGACTTGCCAAAACATTTTAAAAATAGTAAAATAAACTCACATCAAAGACAAAGAGAGACTTTTGGTTGAAACATGGGTCATTGAGTTGAGGTTTCTATTAGCATTTCTAAATGTATCACTATTGAATGTTTTTGTAGTTGTAGGCAACACATTTGTTAATACTACTTGAGATTACACTGTATACAAGTTGGAGAAAGTTTCCTGGAAATGTTAGTTGCACAATTTATGTGGTGTTTTTGTGATGTGGAATATATTGTCCACTGGAGTCTAAACTGAGACCACAAAACCATTTCTCTAACAGGCGAATAACTTCACAATTAGTTTTTTTAACCAAAACATGGAGCCAAGCGACATCAAGCCTGTTCACCGCTTATACGGTTCTAAAGATTTATTTTAAATTTTCATGGGTAGTTTGCAAACGGTTGATAAGCTAATTAGTAATGTATACTTCTTCTGTGGGAGGTGGTGTGTGAAATGAAACACCACGCTGTTTCTTACAAGCTCCTGAGTTATCTGATGAATTGATAAGGCTTTCTCATACATGTAGCAGCCCTTGAGATGGTTTGATAATGCAGTGGGGCTGCGGTTTTGGAGAGAAAGATCAAAGCAGTTCCTGGTATTTCTTGAACGATTACAAAACTACTGTAATATGTTGTTTCTTTTTTTGTGTGGTAATTTATTCCAGGATACCAAGGTACTATAGTTGGCAAGGGGTCTGAGTGAAAAGAATGGGTGATTTTATCTAAAGCTATATGTAAAGATTCAAGCAGAAAACTCTGAACACAGCTTTGCAAATCAGCCAGTGTTGGCTACCACTTTACAGTCAGTACTCTGCTTTGAGCTTTCCTCCCCCTCCCCCTCAATTCTACCTCTCAATTTTGTTTAATCTTTTCCTGACTCAAATGCTCAATCTCAAGTTCTTCTTATTCCAAGACCATTGATACCATTTTGGGGAATCACTACCCTTGTGAAACACCTTGTTCATTTAAAATATTAGCGCATTTAAAGGGGAGATGATTCAATAGTTAAAAGTTTTAAACGTTTGGGAAATTAAACAGAAACCCCCTAGACTGGAGGCACCCCAAACGTGCAGCCCAGCCTCCTCCTAGCCCTATGCATGGGGAGTGGGGAGTGCTCCCAGGGATGTGCTGCTAGTTGTGTGGCTGTCCATCTCTCTCCATTCCCCAGGAGGAGGGTTTTGTGGCTGTTGTGGATCAGGCCTATGGGATAATTGTTGTAATTTTACACTAAGTGCTTGCGGTTGTGTGATTCATTTCCACCAGCTCGGTACAGGTGTTTGCGCAAATTAGAAGCATCTGCAGCTCCTTCCAAGAGGGCAGAGCAGGTCTGGGATGAGTTAAAACCTTGGCAACTCCCCTCCGCACCTTTTTTTTGTTGAGGAATCACATTTTGCCAGTAGTTTCTGCTGTACTGTTGGCACTGGTTCATGGGGCTGAAGTAGCTGAGCTGCTGTAGGTTTGCTCTGTGGTGGAGTGCAGTGAGATGGCAGGGGGTTTTCTGATGTGCTCTGTTAAGACACCCATCTGTCTGAATGTCAAACTCACCTTTTTGCATGTACATACAGTGGATATAGGTCATGGTGATCTACTTCTTCATGTTACTAATAGCACCAAGTGTGTATTTATAGCCACGGTATGACGGTGGAGTATCACCGCTGAGATATGTTAGTTTTCATATCAAATTTCAGAAATACTTTAAATTCAATGACAAATGTTTCAACTAAAAGCCTTTTTCATTTTCTCCAACACAGTGTTTTAAATTGACTGAACCAGTGCTGATGTGAAACACATTGTCCTGCCTTCTACTCAGTGCTACAGTGTAAACAACTGGGGGGGGGGGGGGGGGGGGGGGGGACTAAAATAAAATAAAAAAACGTGAAGGCATCTCTGGAACCACATGGAAAGGAATCAGTGAAAGCCAAACAGCACAGATGTATCAGTAACTTGAAGAAGTAGATCACTGCTCTTCAAATATGCTAGTTTTTTAAATGCAGCCTGGTCAAGTCTTTACTATGGTTCCTGACTATAGCATTATAAAGGGGGAGGGATCTTTTATTGTTCTAAATACTGCCCCCTTAACCTCTATATTAATCCTGCTGGTGGATTTCATTGACCATTTGTATCATGGGAGTTTTATTCTCCTAAGGGAGAAATTCATACATGCAAAAAACTAAATTGAGATAAAATATTTGTATTGTGCAAGCCATATATTTCTAGACTTGCACAACAGTCAAACTCTCTAGCTCACCACCACAATTACTGAAAATTCGGCACAATTGGCAGACTCTTCCGGAGAGAGGCCCAGAACTGAAATGTCAGGAGTTGTTCAGGTCGGGTATGAGGCGGAAGACTTTAGAAGAAAGTCAAGTAGACAAACACTATGATACTGTGAGGGCCATCGTCTCTCAGAGCACTACATTCACAATTGTTAATAAATAGGCTTATTTAAAATACACACACACATTAGTCCATGACGTCTGTGTCTGTTTAGATGGTCTTTTTAACATTCGTATATCTAGAGCAGAGTAAGTGTAATACAGCTGTACTGTACAGTACTGTACATGTACTCATGGAATCTGAGTATACTGTTCCACACAGATTCCCTTAGCACTCATGCTGTGATAAGTCACTTCCCGGTTTGAGGTTTTGGCTGCTCTCATAAACAGGATACCCAGTATACAGAAGCTGTGTGTGCCTCATTAAGTGTAAATGGAGACTGATGGTGAAAGGAAGTGTGGAGCCGTGTCCAGTAGCTGACACACAAGTCAGTGGAGGAGCTGGGACATACCTTCGCTGTGTGTCATGAAAGGAGACAAGCCTATCCCCTTACAGTCAGCATTCTTCACTGACTCAAAGTGAAAGTAGCATGCGATTTGGCAGAAATATTTGTAAATAATATTAATATTTGTAAATCATTTCTAGTTGTACTTCCGAATCATTAACATGATCATGCGTGATGTGCTGACAGTAGTGCACAGTTGTAAACTGTTACACTGTACCTTCTATATTTCATAGCTAGAGTTTCTAGTTGCATTTTGTTTTTTATCCAAAGGTCTGAACAAATGGTGTGGTATACTGTAATGATGAAGTCTAAAGCTGTTGAATGACGAGCAACTATAAAATATTTAAACAAACAAGCTTTGCTCACAAGCGAAATAAAAGATTTCAACAAAAACAAAATCACGGGCACCAAATAAAATGATCAGGCTGGGCAATAGCCTTCACTGATCTTCTTTTAGTTTTACTTTCTCTCTCTTCTCTGCTCTCGTACTCTCCTCCGTACACCCACCACGAACATGGAGAGCTGCAGGCTTTTTATACCGTGGTCGAGGGGTTTAATTAGTTATTAATTATATTACCCCTCGGCCACAATCTGCATGAGTTTATTAATTAGTGGATTGGTCTTCCCATCCACACTACAAAACACAAACATTTTGCTACGCCAGCAAAATAATAACAAAACAAACGGCACTTTGCCGTCATATATATACAAATAACAATAAGTAAATCATAATAAACCTACCCTGCTACAGTACTGTAAACCAGTCAATTATTCATAAGAATAGAATTGATCTAATTATATCTGCTGTCAATTTGGTAAATCTCCCAAATGTGCTCCACTTTATTAATGCAGTACTCTGGCTGGGGTACTGTTTCTGAAACACTGGTCCACAAGAACAAAGTAGACTACTGCAAGTAGCAACCTGTGGTACTGCTTCATTATTTTTGTTGTTCCCATCTGTTCCAACAACAAGAATTTATAACTAACTGTAACAGAAAGATATCATGAAACACACATTCTACAGTTCAAGAGTGTTTCTCTCCGTCTTTAAGGGGCAACATAATCTGAAAAACCCTTGTATGTCGCAACAGTAGAACAAACCGTTGCTGAGATGATTTGAATCGTGTTAAATATTGCTCCATGAAGTTCACTCTTCAAGGTCAATGATTTTCTCCAGATTTAAAGTAATAACTGGAACCACTCGGGGGGGCCCCCCCTCCCCCTCCCCCTCCCCCCAGGGTTTTGGGAACTGGATGTTCCAATTTCTGTTGTGAAGCAGAGGGCTGCTTTTCTCTGTTTCAGAGACTCCAGAACAATTGCACCAATTGTGGAAGAATGCTGCAGAAGCAGACCAGGTTCCTGTGGGATGACTGAGTCTGAATTGTGTGTTGTGCAACAGAAACTGGCATCAGGATCATACTGTGTGCCAAATGCATGCTTTGTGAATTAAGAATAAATACTGTAGGCTGAGATTGCATATGACTTTCTGTTGCACCAGAAATATGAAACACTTTGTTTGTCCTGTGTGTGATTTTTCAGTTTCTGTTTTGTTAAACATGAGGCTCGAGTCCAAGGCTTACTTGTGTAGCTAGTTTTTGTTTTACATTTAAAATGAACTGTGATTGTACATGTGGGAACAGTTTGTAAAGCAGTTTTATTGTTGTTGTTTTAATAAACTATTGTGTATGGTTAACCACAGGTAGAACCTCAGTACTGTGAGAATAGAGTATCGTCAACTGAACATCGTGCACACTTGCTGAATTCCAAGCTACTATTTAGGGTCTGTCCCAGTTGACCCTAATTTGTGGCTGCCGGAAATTCTGTAATGTATAATTCCTGCTGTGTATTGGACTTTACGCTTGTGTACCAACAAAACAAGCAAACTGAATGTACAGTAACAGAGGTGGGCAACCTTACAGTACATAACCTTAGTTCCTGCAGTCCATTCCATTGTAAAACCCTGCTGAATATTCCTAGGTTGGAACAAAGTCATGGGAAGAATGTGGTTTGTTCTTCCAGAGGAAAGCACCGCAAGATGTCATACCTTAATTAATCTCAATTAGGACACTAATGATGGCCTGCTCTTAATAATATTTGTATAACCTCTCCCTTAGCTTGGCAAAGCTCCAGGTTAAATGCTCCAATAAGGCTTTTCCTGAGGTTACTCTAGTGTTGGCATTTTAGCAGCTGAGGTTAAGAAAATACATTTAAATGGATGAGTAGCCTGGTCTTGACAGGCTAAATATTGCACAAGAGCCTGACTATTTTACACAATTTTCATTCATTCAGAAAAGTTCAGCAAACTTGCTCTAGTTGGAACCTCCCATATGGATGTGAATATGGATTGCCAACTCTAGTCGTGGACCAACAGTCAAATATGCTTTCCTGTGTGGACAGTTCTGTGGACCGGCTTCATTGAAAACAATGCCTTTGCCTCAGGAATGCCGCGCCGCGTCCGGTGAACGGCCCTTCAGCCAGCGTGATACAGTAAACCTGGGCTCCCCTGTTGGAAATTGTGACAGCTTCAATGCAAGTGTGCAGAAGCTTATTTGCTGGAATTAGGCCATGTAATCTTTCAAAGCTGGGAATCTTGGCTTTTGTTGTAAGAAATCGAAAAGGACGGATAGACAGTAATGGCAAGAAATCTATGCAGCAAATCTCTATCGTATTGTGCTGTGCTTTGGTAGAAATCCGAAGATCTATTAACTGAAAACTGGATGTGCCTAAGAAAACATTGCAGGATTTAAATACAGTAACCTGTTATAGAGTAACCTGTTACATTTATACCTGTGCTTTAAATGTGAAGAAGGTCATTAGATAGCTCCTAAAGAAAACAGTTTCTCCACTAGGTTCCTTGTATAGCACTTTAACTTTAGCCCCTGTTAAGTATGCATAGAATTTGAAAAAAACATTTCCAAAGAATTAATGAAGGATAAAAGCAGGTATGTTGTTAAGGATCGTTTTAATTAAGCCTTTAATTCTCAAATGATTTGTTTGCTGTTTATACGTTATAATATTGACTACAATACTCAACAAACATTAAGTTGTCCTCTTGCCGGAGTCCCTTTGTTCTCTGGTATTGTGCCTAATCCTAGCTTTGTGAGTTGGTGTTATAAACCATACTGTGCACTGCTGGTCCAGAGTGTGTTGTACTCATTGGGCTCTGTCTTGCTGCTTGTGCTTGCACTGTAACACAACCTTTCTCTTTTAGGTTGTTCAAGCCAATGTAATGAATGTACATTTATATGGGTCTGGATGAGTATGAAGAGCTTGGTGAGAAAATGCTGTTAAAGAACGCTTTTGTTTTTATCAACAGTAAGGCTGCTTTTAAATAGTTGGGTATCAGCAAACAGCGGTTTCTAAAGTTGGGTATGTGCAGTTAATAAATTGGAGAGTTTTAGTAAGTAGTTAGTTGCCTGGCATTAAGGTAATGTTTTCAATTTTGGGTTTATGTATTGAAAATTGTACTTGGAGAAACTGTACAGTAATTTCTTAGAAGGCAATGTAGATACAAGGTGACTATATAGTAGCTCTTGTCATTATTGTCCTTACTGAAAAATAAATACATTGTCGTGAATGAAAGAAATTGGATGGGTAGAGGGATTTAAATGGACTGCTCAATGTCACAGAAGGAGAGAAACCGCATTAATCAGTTTAGGATTGCCTGTGGGGTTTGAGCCATTGAAATGAGCTGCCTCTTTCTAAATGGAGTATGTGCTGGCGGCCGAATCTTTATAAAAAGGTGATTAGAATAATTGGACCTTGAGAGAGAGAGAGAGAGAGAGAGAGAGAGACATGTGACTAGCCGCAATCTTAAGTTAGTTTTGTGGAATTTTCTTTAGATGTATTGTTTGTTTTAATACAGTTAATGTTTTACTGTAAATAGAGTACAGTTCTTGCATCAGTTCACTGGCCTCATTAACGACTATTTCTACCCCACAGTGGCCTTCCCTTTTTATGATTTACTTTAAGTAAATCAGTCTAGTGGAAGAAACTGGCTCAATCCTAACTTTTTTGTTTTATTTTAATTGAAAACATCTGATAACATATGCAGTCGAGATGATCCAATTATAATATCATACTCTATATCCATATAGATAAAACTATAAGAAGTGAAGTACTGTAGACAAACCTTTTTGACTAATTACGCCTCCTCCAGCCCTGCCTGCTCCAGGGTCAGCCATGTGAACCCCACAACTCCTGCCCTGCCTGCTCTAGGGTCAGCCCTGTTGTTGGAAAACATGGATTGAGAATTGGTTGGGGGTTTGCTGCGCATGTGGACTGGCGGAGCTGTACTGGCGTTCTTTTCTGGAAGGAGGAGACCACAACGATGGCGACTGTTTGGTTCAACCAAGTTGTGCACACACGACGACCGGTACTACCTCTGAAACGCGATACCCGGCCTCGGGCCCAGCACTGACGCCGGGCACTCTGAGATACAGTGCACCTGGACTGAAAGGGAACAGGCTCCGAACCTCAGAAGTCTCTCTAGCTCCCTCTACCACGGGGATCGGGGGGCCGGGGGGGGGGGGGGGGGGGTTACTATTTGGTTACTATACAACAGTTCTGTGTTCCTGAAAATTAAGGTTAAGGGGTTCCCATGTTTACCAAACAGCAAAATTAGATTAATTTTGTAATGCATGAAATGATTGGTATTTTAAGGAAAATACTTGTCAAGATCTTTCCTATACAAAGCAGTGTACTGTACCTCGAAACATGGAGACAAGCCCCTAAATGAGCATAGACATGCAAATGGGTTTACATGTATTAAATACAGTATCTTGAATATATAAACCCCACTCTTTAATTTAAGGGGGAGGGAAATCGCTGAGCTTTTGACATGATCTCACCTCTGAGGGATAATATTAGAATGTGAAACTCATTATGTGTGTGAGATAAACAGAATCCAGGCCCAAGTGGTGAAGGACTACTGGTGCACAATCTACCCTGCCTCTCCCCTCCCCATTTAGAGCATCTGCAGATTGCATTACAGCACTAGTGGATTACAGTTTGCAGGAAACAGTCCCTTTGTCCTTGCCATACCTATTTGCCCTATAGTGTACAGCACAGCTTTTGTACTGCTGTGGGATGACTCAGAGCCATCCCGGGTCCATGCATACAGAGTATGCATTGCTCAATTCTGTGCGGCTAGCCTCTGGGTGAGGGTTCCATGCTTTAACACAATGATTCTTCTGTCAAGAGACGCCCACTGACAGTACATCATGTGCCCTCCTTTTCCCCCGGGTGGTTACAGATACAAAAGGCAGTGACTGTGTCTGCCTCTGTCCTGGACATGCATCTCCCTGATTTGCACAGACGAATATACATCACACTGAAAGCCTTTTACCGTGATCAGCGATGCGTCATGTTCTGAGAGCCAGAGAAGGTCCTCTGTGTATAAATGGCCTCAGTTAGTATGAGGGCTAGAGTAGTATTTATGAACCCAGGAAGCGATTTTGAAGGAATTTCATTAATTTCACAGACTGGGGTGGGCACTATTGCTGAAATATATTCCTTAACATATGCAGTAAAAGCAGATAAAGTACAACTTTAAGGCATAAAGGAACTGCGTTTGGTTGGATTTTTGTAGTGTTATAAATAATCTTTTACTGGAGGTTTCATTTTTAATCTGTTCCAGCAGCTAATTTAACATTTTCTGAAGGTGTAAAGGCATGAGCATTACTAAGCACTGTGCCAGCACGTGACAGGATGGTAAACTGTGATCCCAGTCAGTGATGTGTGTGTATTCAACCCTAATTTCAAATGATTTTGTTAATTGGCTGCAGAGCTACTGTCACTGTGCTTAATATTTAATTAATGAGCTACTACATGCAGGTGTGTGAACAGCAAGAGGGGGAGAACTTGAGACTTCTCACTTGGGTGGTCGAGAGGTACACTGCTGTAGATGGTACCTGCGTATGTACTCAACTGCTGTCTGAAAGTAACCTAGGGATGGATGCAAAGGCTGAAACAGTGTTAAACTGTTCCTGTTTCCCCTTTTTAGTACCTTCAAGTCCAGTAAGATAATGTGGTAATGTATTTATCTTAGGAGTATCAGTTCAGAACAACAGTGTTATAAATCTCTGCGTTTAGCCAACACTACAGATATCTTTGTGTGTGTGTGTCTGTTTTTCAGCATGTTTCATAACTAAAGTGTAAGTACAAATAATCAAATATTTGGAAGGAATTGGTGAAAGTCACACTGCTTGTTTTGATGTGTCAAGGTATCCGACCTATCCAAGCAGTACTAATACAGACCTAGTCAGAACAAACCCTGTTAATTCTTACTAGTGGGATTTGTACAGTACGGTTATTGCACTGGTGAGTATAACTAGGGCTTCTATTGTTTTTGTTTTTTATTAATTGTATTTTTCGGTGCTTATTTTTTGCTATTTTCGAGTTTTATATAAATTGTTTTTTGGGGGGGCTTTCATTTTTGATATATTGTATGAAATTAGTGTTTTCAGTTACTTTCCAAAATGCTTGAGCGTTTTTTTTCTGTCAAAATATGTATAGTAGTAACTCAACAGTACTTACACACTTAAGTTGTACCTTCTATGGTCACAGGCACATTCTTCTGGGGTTTTTGTGTAAGCGTTTTTTTACATTTCACCACAATTCTGTTTTAAATCCTCCGTATCGTAATCTCGTTTTAAATCTCGCAAGCGGAGTCTCCAATAGAAATGTAGGAATTTGCTGTCACTCAGTAGTTGGGGCAGGTTTAAAGTATTCAGAAAGAATCAATGATAGATACAAGTCAGGAAGGCGGGACATTGGGAGACTGGGAAATGTATTTATTATTGTTTTTTGTAGAAGATTTCATTTTTTAATGGGAAAAGGGTAAGGTCAACCTGAATTGATTAACCATTTCCACAGTTTTTCCAGTGTTTTGTAGTGTTTATTGGCTATCCACCGATTTCATATTTGTTTTGTATCGGGAGTGTTTTTATCGGGTTTTAATGGTTAAAACCAAAAATCAGAAGAAACTCGAGCAAAAAATGTTTTAAAAGTAAAGTTTAAAGAGTATAGCGGGGTTCTGAAAACACATCCCCACGTGTTGCTAAATAACATACCTGTAATATTTTTCTTTTCATTGTTAACATCTTGTTTTACACGTGTAACTTTAAAGTCTGTTTCAATGCTTTTTTAATAATGTCCGATCTAGCACACTGATAATGAAAGGGTTATTGCCTACATTGTCAGACAGGTAACACAGCAATAACGATCCATGATGTGGAATGGAACAGAAAAGCCAGAGCACTTGTTGTTGTGTTTTTGCTTTTTGTTTTTTTTTAATTGCTCTTCCTGCAGTGATCTCGAGGACAGCTCTCAAACCCCAGTGCACAACAGCAGCCATTTTGAAAAAAGCTTTGAAACGGAGTTTAAAGTTAGAAGTGTAAAAAGTTGTCAAAATTGACGGGTACGTTATTTAAACAGTTGAAGCAACACGTGGGGATGTAGAACACTATTTTTCGGAACGCTGCTACTTACTTTTTACTCTTCTGACTGAGCGGTCGTTGAATCACCCAGAATGGCATGGTGACCAGCTGATAAAGTACTAATGTAACCTTTGTAAATGCTTGTCTCTAAACCTGCGACAGTCACTTGCCTGCACTGTTGCAGTTCCTACTCATCTCTAATAAAATGGTTTGTTAAGCATGGTTTCAGCAGCCAGTGTGATTCAGTTCATAAACTTCCTTTTAAAGAAAAACCATGCGCACGAGGAATTTCTTTAATTACTCTTTGTTAATAAGTCCAGAAAAATAAGGAGTGGTATTGTTTTAAAATGTACTCCAACACATTATGTAATACAGTACCAACTAAAAGTATTACTGTTACATTTTATTACTGTAGTGGATTGCAATAATCTGATAACTAGATTGAAATTTTCGCTCATTGCCAGCATTTTATAACCTTAGATCAGGAATGCAATGAAGCTGGTGATTTGAAAGGCATATTTTTTTAGAAAATCAAAGAAACCTTTTAATACTTAAAACAGGCTATTTGCAGAGATATTAAAAAAAAGAAAATGTACATGTGTAGTTTTATAAAAGCAGGGTGAAAGACTTTTTGAACAACCTGTTAGGATAGACCCGTTATTATGAGAAGCTTGGGCTGCCATTTGTCTGCTATGGATTACTAGCAATGTTCGGTTTTACAAACAGACCATTTCTATGCAATGTCCTTACTGTCGTACTCCCAGGGAAGCTCTTTTAGCATTTCTGGTGATCTTTGCAAAATCATTAAAATATTAGATACGTTTTCTCGTAAGGAAAAAAAAATAATGCTTCCTGAAAATGTTTCTTTAAAATATTTTTCACAGTGTATGATGAAAAATTCCTATCTACAGCACTGTGTATGGGTCGCAACCTGGAGAGCAATAAACTGGTACTTATTAAAATTAAATATAACATAATCTAAATGTGATTTTTAAAATAGTGATATTTTGAAATATCACTGCCTTGGTCACAAAAGCAAAGTTTGTGGGGAATAATAGCAATTTTCTATACTTTTGAGGCATAAGCAATTAGGAAATAACACTTACTACCCAGGAACAAAAAAAAAAAAATTGTTACACGGTGTTATTGAACCATTGATCTCAAACAGCGAGTGCCTGTGGCTTTCCCTGAGTGACAGTGGATATCAACACACATTGGGGGAATTAGGGCTGCAGCACGCTGGCACTGTTTAGAGCAGTGGTACTCAATTACATTCTCTGGCAGGGCAGATAAGGCAATGTTGAAACCTGGGGGGGGGGGGGTCACAGGGCGCTCAAGATGTGAATACAGGTGGGGGGTTGTTTAAATGGTCATGAAAATCTGACTATCCAATCAAACTTAAATACAGTAACAAAACATTGCAACACTGCACTTGCACCAATCAACTGATACATCTCAGAAATAACTTCTTAATATGATGCAATGTTTGATCACCATTAATAATAAAAATAGAAAGCAAATATAATTTCCTGACCAGTATTCAAACATCTTGCAAACAAATAATTATACAAATCTCACTGTAATGCTGTTAAAACGGCATGTTATTAATTCATTTTATTAAAACTAGAAAATGTTCTGACAATTACTGTGCTGCAAGAATTCAAGTTAACTAAAAAAAACACTTATGTTGCACAAGCATCTTATTAAGCGGCTGATTAAAAGTGTAGCACGGTGTCTAAATATGCATGTTTTAGCTGCAATGTGTTTAAATGTAAATTAAATTCATGGCATGACAGTAAACACAGGGGAAAAATTTCAGTGCATCCACAATCTTTGAAAGGTGTGCAGTAGGTGCATGTCTTACTGTTGCTAAACAGGTTTTTTTTAAGCCCAAATAAGATCTTTGACAGACTCGGTTTCTTCGGCCAATTTCCTGTAACCTGAACACTTACTGGTGGCCGCCTTGTTAATTTTCCTAACAATACTGAAAAATAAAGGAAATATAGACATATGCACTTAAGTTTTTTCATGTATTTCTATAATAAAACCAAACAATTTCTCATTTTAAAACATACAGCAGCCCCCCTCAACCTCCAAAGACTTTCTGCAATAAACGGGAGACAAACATCTGGTGTTTTGGAAGATTTAAAAAAAAAAAATTGTTATTGCTGTGAGAACAGGTCAAACGTAATAGGTTAGTAAATCATATAACTTAATACAATACCTAAGCTAAAGTACATTACTAACGTATTTAGGTTAAAGTAATGCAAAAACGACACTCACTTTCTTGTTCCAGTCACACGTTGCACAATTTCCAGCTAAGTCTTAACAAAATTAAAGCAATTTTTAATACTATTTATCCTAAAATATGTAAAACTGTAACATTCCACAATAGGTTGTGAAGGCTTTACTTTGCTCCATTGAATTAACTATAAAGCAGAGGATGTCCAACTTAATGTATACACGTTTCACATTTGTGTTTCAGGCAGAAACAGTACATAAGTAGGCATTGCTTTTTTTTTTTTTTTTTTTTTTTTTCATTTCTTGTTTTATCCCTGCCATTGTAGTTTCTTCACAATAAACAAAGTGGCAAATGACACATTTTCATAACATAGCAGCATTACTGGGGTTTACTTTTTTTTTTTAAAGCTCTGCATGCAAGTGAAAACTGTCAAATTTAACTTTAATAAACTCTTCAAAAAATATATGTAGAAAAGGGGGCGTTGTCTGGAAAGTGTGCAGCATTTTCGAGTGATGTGCCTTACCTGCACCTGTATACCCCGATTCAGACTCACTCGCCAAATCTGAAGCATCACTTTGTTCTTGTTTTTTATGTTAATCCTCTTGCCATTTTAGACACAGGCATGGAATTAATGTGCAGCAATGTTTGTAAGAATATTCAGATAGTTTCGCCACACTAAAGAAAATAGTATTATTACCGCTGTTTTCGTATTGCACGAAGACTAATCTCATTGCTCAACCAATGAGGTACTAAAGCTAAGCAAATGGGCGGAGATTTGTAACGCGTGCCAAAATGATAGCTCATCAGAATTAAAGCTTGGCCAATCAACTGTCAAAAAAACTGCTTGTTAGGGGAAGCAAATACACTGTAGATAGAGGCAATCTTACAGTCTTGTGTGTCAGCAATTTCAGCTTTTGTAATGGACAGCTGACACTTGACTGGCCAGAAGAAAGATTGTCGCGGGCCGGATTTGGCCTGCGGGCCGCTTATTGAAGAACCCTGGTTTAGAATGTGTCTGCCTGGTTTACATTTCTTGCCAATGGCAATACTGACCTATTCCAGTTCATTTAGATATACGACCTCTGTCCTAACCAGCGGGCTGTACATCACTCTGAGTGGCAGAGAGTGGTAATTGTTAAAACACAGCCTTCATCTCTCCTCTGAGCAATCGGTATTAGCACACACAGAGCTTCTCTTCCACTACTGACTGGAATACTTTAGGTATTTCTAAAAATGCTATTTTGTGATGTTTTGCTGCAGAATAATAGAAATAATTAACTTCATATTTCTTCTGGTGGTAGTGTCATGATTTGGGAATGCTTTGCTGCATCAGGACCTGGATGACTTGACATCATTGAAGGAACCATGAGTTCTGCTCAGAATCAGAGAATTCTATAGGAGAATGTCAGGCCATCCGTCCGTGAGCTGAAGCTGAAGTGCAGCTGGGTCATGCAACAAGACAATGATCCAAAACACACAAGCAAGCCTACATCAGAATGGTTGAAGTACAAGAAATTTAAAGTTTTGGAATGACCTAGTCAAAGTCCAGACCTAAACCCCACTGAGATGTTGTGGCAGGACCTGAAACAAGCAGTTTATATTTGAAAACCTACAAATGTCACAATTAACATTTGAAGCGGCTCTGCATGAAGGAGTGGGCCAAAATTCCTCCACGGCGCTGTGAGAGATGGATAAATAACTACAGGAAGCGTTTGGTTGCAGTTATTGCTGCTAAAGGTGGAGTAACCAGTTATTGAGTCTAAGGGGGTGATTACTTTTTCACACGGGGGCATTGGGTGTTGCATAACCTTCTCTAATAAATAAATGAAATAAGTATCAAAATGATGTGTTATTTGTTCATTCAGGGTCCCTTTTATCTAATATTAGATTTTCGTTGAAGATCTGACAACATTCAGAGTCAAAAAAATGCAGAATATCAGACAGGGCAAATACTTTTTGACTGTGTGTGTGTGTGTGTGTGTGTGTGTGTGTGTGTGTGTGTGTGTGTGTGTGTGTGTGTGTGTGTGTGTGTGTGTGTATATATATACACGCACACACACCTGATGGGCCAAGTTGATTTTGTAATATTGATGAATAGTAAATTCATAACACTGGTAAATAGTGCATACATATAATATCTTTTTTTTATTTAATCAAAGTACAGTTGTATAATATTTTGTTGTAAGAAACATATTGCATTTTTGGTTTTGCAACTTAAATAAAACAATATGGGACAATTCGTATCCCCAAACGCCACAGTGCAATTGCAACTCGTTTTTTCATCGATACGCAATGTCTCATCTGTGTGTTTGGGCACTCCGGGAAATGTCTCTGTAAATGTCAAAGACACATAAACGACTCCTTAGACATGCGTACATTTTTAATCCAGTCATTTGGCAACCACTCAAGTTGTTTCCACCAGCCTTCTGGTCGGAAGAACACCCAAATGTTTCGATCTAGCCTCCATGTTGTCACACAAAGCCTCATGATCGGCATGTAATGATTGCATTACCAGATATGCTGTATCTTTTAAATTGTTGACTTTGTGTCATTAAAATTAACCAATGCAATACAAACGTATTCCGATATCTATCAGCATGTTCTGATAGGTATGCAGGATGTGGGTACGTACAATATATTGCACACATACCGACGTGATTATGTGGAGTTGCCTGCAAAGCATCTGAATGCATGCTGATGACATCGGAAAAGAAAAAGTTAATACCTTAAATATATTTAACCTCTATTTAATCTGATTTAATGTTTTCTGACCAACAGTTTTTTTTTTTTTTTTTTTCTCTTAACAGGCATTTGGAAATGCAAAGACGGCTCACAATAATAACTCCAGCAGGTTTGGGAAGTTCATTCAAGTGAATTACCATGAGACGGGCACAGTCAGGGGGTAAGTGTGTGTTATAGTGGAGGGAGCTTTCTCATCTAGGACTGTGTGTTATAGTGGAAGGAGCCTTCTCATGTAGGACTGTGTGTGTGCTATAGTGGAGGGAGCTTTCTCATGTAGGACTGTGTGTGTGTTATAGTGGAGGGAGCTTTCTCACATAGGAGTGTGGTATATTCTGATAAACACACAGATACATAGACGGTAACAAACTGGTTCATAGGATGCATTCAGACTTGTGGGTTGATTTTTTTTTCAAACTGAGTGTGGTTCAGTTTGTTTTGGAAACATTTGTGAATGCTACAAAATAACTTGGTCCCTTTCAGAGTTTGTTTTTATCGAACCCAGCACCGAGTCCTTATCGAGTCCTTCTCAGAGTTAGTTTTCAAGTAACTTCAGACCAGTTTGTTTAGAAATTAATCATATGTGAAAAGGCCCATGAATGCATGCATACATACATACATACACTTATACATTCATAGCTACACGTAGGAATTGATAACTGTTAGTAGCAGAACACATGACCATTTATTAAAGCTGTATAAGAAGTTGTTTCAGTTGAGAGCTTACAGTATAGGAGTGCATTCTTGTGTTCATAACAAAAGCTTCCCAAGGCTGATCAATGTGTCTTATATTTTCCAGAGCTTACGTAGAGAAATATTTGCTGGAAAAATCTAGACTGGTCTATCAGGAGCACAATGAACGGTAAGATACAATTGTTTTGGTTTGTTTTGGGTTTCTGTGTTTTATAAGGGTAAAGCTCGAACCAGTTCTCTATTTTGTACACTTCCAAAGAGATAAGAAAAAAAGCAACTGAAGGAAAAAAAAAACCTTTTTACCAAAGGTTTGGGTTTTTATTTGTTGTGAGATGATAAATTGATACTGTTCTACCATATCAACCCATCCTGGCAAATCAGTGTGTTAACTGGAGGCCTAGAAAAAAAATGACACCTCTCTGCTCGTCAAGAGATGTTGGAGCGATTTGGCAAATAACATTAGATTTAGTTGGTATTAACTGAAAAAAAAAATCCCACAAGTTTTGGTGGGATTCTTGGTAAATTTTGCTTTGCTCAAATCAAATGACAACCTGCCTGTATAACTTGGGTTATTTGCCTTTTCTTCTGTCCTTTGAACACTAAGTAGCTTCTTGCCACCTTATTTATTTTTATATAATAAGTGGTTGTCGGTTCTGTTGATCCAGTATGCAGTTATAATCAATTTATGATTTTTACCTGTCTGTGCATTTATCAGGACATTACTGCCTGGGACTGAACATGCTTCCTCATTGTATTCAATCATGTGACAAAATAGCTTCTCAACTTGGCTGGTCCCACCTACTCCGGTTGGGCCAGGAGAGCTAAAAGGTCACATTGTTTAAATGCGGTGAGGAAGTTGGTTAAATGTTAGGCAGTTAGGATTTTCCAGAACAGCTCAAAGCAAGTTCAGAGCCAGGTGAATCAAGATTATTGTAAATATTTAGGCAACAGGACCCAGAACCAATCATAAGAAAGGTCATAAAAACACAAGGGAAATGTGGAAATGCAAAGACATTTGAAGCTCTGTAACATTTACCATTTGGAGGAATTTTTGAAAAGCTTTTTTTTTTTAAATTTAGCTTATCTTTGTGAAATTGCTCCACATGTGATGGTACCTTTTTGTTCCTTCAGTGTACAGTGCTCTGTGATGCCTTGACATCAGCACCATTCCGAAGTGCTAAACCTGCGCTATCAACGTTCCCTTCCAACGTCAAACAGTTTAACGTCAGCATTTAAAAATCGTGATTTTAAAGCGACTAATTAAACAAGATTTGTTAAGAATGTTTACAATACCTTGGAATCTGCAGTTCCCTTTTCAAGTGCAAAAGGTTATTCCATTACCAATGTGGGGTACACTTCAGGCTACAGAGAGCTATATCCCAATCGGTAACAGATAACATTTCTATTTCAGGGAACCAGGGTTATGATGTATATCTCAACGATGTATGTGTTGGCGCATATATTATTGAAAGTACAATGTTTGTATTTCG
The DNA here is from genome assembly GCF_017654505.1 of Polyodon spathula. Taxonomy (NCBI): domain Eukaryota; kingdom Metazoa; phylum Chordata; class Actinopteri; order Acipenseriformes; family Polyodontidae; genus Polyodon; species Polyodon spathula. The sequence continues at coordinate 22,579,677 of NC_054552.1, forward strand.
GGAGGTTGCATGTAATCCCAATGTTAATAGAGTTGGTCTTTCTGGAATATTGTATTCTGTAGTATTATGATGTATTATGATGTGCCTTAGGAAATCAGTCCTAATGCCTGTACTGGTGCTGCAATGGCAGGCACATTTACATTTTTGTCCAGGACAAGTACATGCATCACAGGGCAGACAGGATGGCATTGATTTGACAAGGAGTTTATACTGTTCTGCAGGGGTACGTGACCTGCAGTCTGTAATTCCTGCAGGGATTAGGGAAGTTGACGATGGAAATTGGTAGCAATCTGGTCTCCAGAATAGCTATCTTATAGTTACCACTTTCGGCACTTAAATACAGTATGTGACTGTACTTGAGGGATATGACTGCTTTGTTTTAACTGGCAATACATTTTGTGTTTATTGCTGAAAAGCAGACATAGGGAAGGTTTTTCTTATTTTAGATTTGTATCATTTTAATTGTAGAATACATACTATCATTTTTAATACAGCTAAGAAACAACCGGCAGAAGTTCAGGGAAGTAGTTCACCAGTAACTCTTTTGTCTGCAACAAGTACTATATCAATATAATGTTGTATTTCAGGCTTTATTGATTTTAAAGGGAATACTCATAATACATTAGCCCAAATTAACGAAATGGTCAATATTGCATCAGATTATAAACATCACCTGAAAGCACTGGCTAAACTGGTTTATACACATTCAATTTCAGAAATAGGTATTTTTAATATGTTCCTGACATTTTAATTATTATCTCTGTATGCCCCAGTGTACGTTTAAAAAATGCTGTCTTTAAAAAGAAGTGCTTTCAATAGCATTGGTGCAGATAAAAAAAAATCTATCCTGAAGCAATTAGGTGACTGAATCCCAGAAGCTTTCCTACTCTTGTTAAGATTTTTAATAGACTTCTCTCAAGGTCACAAAACCAGTTCAAAGTTTTTCGCTACTCAAACTTTTACTGCTTGGAAAGGAATTTACCTAACCCTTTAAGAAATTGCGGTAATCAAAATTTCATTTTCTATATTGGTTTCCCTGTTGGCATTAGCAACTTAGCAACATTAGACACTACCTCTTCCTGCTAACATTGCACGTTTATGGTATAGCCTCACTCACTCTGACAGACCATCAGTCTATCACTACCAATACAGCCTTGCTCAGACGCATGCTTAGATGGGTATCTTCACCACTGTGCTCTGGAGTCTGGTATTTGTTTCACCAACCAGTGTGGGCATTATTGTTATTAAGTTTGCTTAAACCTACATTATTAAGATTTTTCTAGTTGATAAAAAGACATATTTGTTTTTTTTCTCCATTACTTTGAGGTTACATTTTTATGACTTTGACCCTTGACATCTTTTCTTGTTTTATGCCGTGCTGTGTGCTCAGTCAACCTGAGAACGCATTATTAACAATTGACGCAGAGGCCTGAATGAATCTGCTTGCAGAAGGAGGGGAAGACAATCCTTGGAACAGCGTGATGATCGAGAATGGTGTTCAGAATGGGTGAAGCTGACACACAGCACAGGATGTAATAAATATGTCATGCGGTAGCCTACTGCAGTATTTAAAAACTATCTCTGTAATAAGGTGATCGGCATCGATGTTGCTAATACAAGGTAAAAACAATGACAGACAAAACCTTACCTTTTTTAAAGACTGCTATTGCACCTTAGTACAGTCAGTTGTTTCAATAGAATCTCTGTGTCATAGATAGAGGTTCAGTCTTAAAAATAAATGAAAATAAACACCCCAAACCAAAGGGGACCAGTAATCTCTGGGAATAGAAGAGTTATTCGTACAGGGTCTTGTTATTAAGACTGATAGCTAACCGCAGGGTTTATATCTTCACTCGCATGGTGGAACTGCCTTGGGCAGCCTGACTGCAGCTTCAGGCTCCCCCACAGCAATGCCCTTTCTTCTGCTTTACAGCACAATGACTGAATACAATTAGACACCACCTTTTTAAATATAATTCTTGCAGCACTGCTCTGAATTGGGTTAAAGATATTCATAGTACAGGAACACTTTTTAGTCCAATCAGTGTCTAGAAACCTAGTTTAACTCGATACTGTCTTGAATTTCTAGAACAATGGCACTGGCTTTTGTCAGATACAGGTCTATCGGGTGCTATGAATTCTTCCCCTCCCAACTTGGCAAGTACAGCTCAATCCTTAACCTGAATGCTATTTAGCCGTGGGCCTTTCTCAAACAGAGACTGCCAGTTGTGCTTAATTGTCGTCTGTGTTGTGATGTGGACTAATAATATAATTCACAAAAAACGGCAAACTGCCTTGTCAAAACACATCCTGTTTGAATTGAAAGCTATTGTTTCAGGATGTGTATTGTATTTCAGTACCTTCTGTTCAATGCCCCATTATAGTAGCCCAGGTAGGTTAGTTGGAAGCTGCTGTGTAAGGAAGTGAATCTGTAATCTGTCCACACTAATAACACTGTGTAACAAAAAAATTGTTTTTTTTGTTCCTGGGTAGTAAGTGTTATTTCCTAATTGCTTATGCCTCAAAAGTATAGAACATGGCTATTATTCCCCACAAACTTTGCTTTTGTGACCAGGACAGTGATATTTCAAAATATCACTATTTCCAATGGGGAAAATGGGTAAATGTGTGTCTTTTCGTTCACATAAAGTCAGAAAAAAACAACATATGAATCCAAATTAACATGTATTTATACTAAAGTAATACAAAGATGACTACAAAAGATTTAGAAGTGAGTAGTTTTTCGAGATTTACAATTATAGTGTAAATACAGTATAATTGTAAATCTCGAAAAACTACTCACTTCTAAATCTTTTGTAGATCATTTTCCCATTTTCCCATTGGAAATAGTGATATTTTGAAATATCACTGTCCTGGTCACAAAAGCAAAGTCTATGGGGAATAATAGCCATTTTCTATACTTTTGAGGCATAAGCAATTAGGAAATAACACTTACTACCCAGGAACAAAAATTGTGTTACATAGTGTAACTGAAGGAGAAGTGATCCTGTATTAAAACAAGAAGCAACAGCAATAAATATGTGCAGTTGAACACAACCTAGTATTTAAGCACAACCAGAGTATTTTTAAATCTCTGTATTCTCCAAGTGCCTCTTGGTGACTCTTGTTTGTTTTTGTATTTTAAGGAACTACCATGTTTTTTACTACCTGCTGGCAGGAGCAAGTGAAGAGGAGAGGACGGCGTTCCATCTTAAACAGCCTGAGGAGTACCATTATCTCAATCAGGTGCGGCGTTGTGAGAAGAGGAGTACCCTGATCTAGCACTAGCATCTTATTACTTCTACACAGTATTTAATATTTTGTGTGCTTTTGAGTAATCAACTAATGATAGGTGAACACTATCAGTGTGTTTTTTTAATCACCACGGTCCACTGGAAGCGTGTCAATGAGTGCCTGCATACACATGCTTGACATACGTATATCTGAATATCCCTTACTTGTTTAGAGCATTTTATATACTTTCAAAGATCGCTTGAATGTTATTAGATAGGTTGTTTTTCAGGTAGGCATCCTTCATCAATGAAAAAATAAGAAAATAGCATTACACGCACTAAAGCTTTCTCATCTGCCAGCAGAGGCTATGGTATTAAAAGGCAATAGTGTTAATCTCGATGACGCATGTCTTTTTGATATACGCTGCTGTGCAAAAGTCTTAGACATGATGCATTATGAGCATCAGCAATTTACTCAAAGCCTCCACTGGTGTTTTCTGCTATTATAACAACCTTGACCTGCATAAAGAAGGAAAAACATTGAGTGAAATAGCTTGCATCACTCGATTTTCAAGGTGTGGTATCTGAAGCATAATCAGCAAGTACAGAGAAACATCATCTGTAATTGACAAACCCAGAACTGGAAGACCCAAAAAGCTGTCTAACAAGGATGAGCAATACTTGAAGGTAATATCCTTAAGGCATAGAAAGAAGATGAGAGTTGAATAACACTAAAAGGATAAAATATGCACAAGAACACAGAAATTGTACTATGGAACAATGGTCAAAGGTGCTTTGGACTGATGGATGGACAATGATGCCTGTGCCAATGACACCAACTGGCAGAAGGCACAGGTGTCATTGTCCTTCAATCAACAGTCCAAAGCACCTTTGGCCATTGTTCCATAGTACAATTATTGTGTTCTTGTGCATATTTTAGCCTTTTAGTGTTGTTCTCCTTTCTTACCAGGTATTCATACTGCAACACATCCTTTAAGTCCTGATGTCAAGAGTGACCTTCGTACTGTTGATTTGATGGACAATGACACCCGTGCCTTCTGCCAGTTCTGTTCTCAATTCAATGCTTGTCTTCTTTATATTTCTTAAGGATATTACCTTCAAGTATTGCTCATCCTTTTTAGACAGCTTTTTGGGTCTTCCAGTCCTGGGTCTGTCAATTACAGATGATGTTTCTCTGTACTTGTGGATTATACTTTGAATACCACACCTTGAAAATCAAGTGATGCGAGCTATTTCACTCATTGTGTCAAGGTGTCAACAAGTCAAGGTTGTTATAATAGTAGAAAACACTAGTGGAGGCTTTGAGTAAATTGTTGATGCTCATAATGCATCAAAGTAGAAAAATGCAACTTGTCTAAGACTTTTGCACAGTAGTCTGTGTGTATATATGTGTATGTATATATGTATGTCTGTGTATCTCATGTCCGTCTCCCCAGTTTGGTACAATCGATGCTCTCTGCTTGAAAGAGACGCAGGTTATAAAGTTGTTGAGTAAGGATTGAGGTGCACTTGATTGCCTAATTAATCAGAAACCTCAAAAAGATCTTTAATTATAAAACACAGAGTCTTATGAGGGCATATACAAATTTAGCCCTTCAGGTGAAGACAGCTGATTTCAGCCACTTCCTATGAATTACCATGAATACAGATCATAATCATACTCTTCAAGTGTGGATCTGCAGGTACTTATTCAACATTTCATACAGAATGCAGTACAGCATCTTAAACTGCCCACTGGTGTTTGCTGGAAGATGCAGCTACAGTACTTGATCTTTAGCGTTGGCCAAGCTTACAGTTACAACACTTGATCGCAAGTGGCACTGTCTGCTAAGCACATAACCCATATGATTGTAATATGAAAGCAATAGGTTAGGTTAGGGTCATCAGCGAAGACATCCTGCTGCTTAGTTTAACCCTAGACCACCTGGAAACAATTGCATTAGTGCAGTGAAGCATTTCCTGGTTGTGCTCTAAAATTATCAAGATGAACGTGTGTTTTAACAGCTTTTATGTTCACTTTTTTGTGTATTTTTTATCAAAGTGGGTGACCTTAATGCTTTGTTAGTAAATTATCAAATTGCTTTAACAAAGGCCTTATTTTGAAGCTTGTGCATTTCAGAGAGGAATGAAGCAATGGTATAAAACTAACAAAAAATGAACCAATTTACTTTCATACAACTGATGTAGTAGTCAAGGATGCTACTTACAATAGACACATGTTGAAAGTCGCATTGACCTGGTGCAGCCCAGTCATTTTGAGCTGGATAACAGGAAGTATGCGAAGGAAACACATTCCATTCTTCATTACTCCCATTCCTTTCACAAACATTGTATATTCCTCATGCCATAACCTAGATTCACTCAGCATAATCTCAACCACTGGAGAATTTAAGAAGCTGATCACAATAACATTAGTTTGCAGTACAATTGGCCTACTTTTTCAATCTTCCTTCCTGTAATACTTGTATATAGTTAGAATGTATGGTTGGTGTATAAAGATATTGCCTGCTGCCTGTCCTTTTAATTCTGGAAGACATCTGGCAAGCCTGCAAGCCAGGGTCTCGGGCGTATTACTTCATGCATGCTGTACAGCAGCATTGCCGCATGACTGACTCCTCGCATGTCGAAGTGTTTAACAGAGTAGAAAAGCAACTGACTGCAGTCCATTAAAACAGACAACACAAGGGCAAGGGACAGGAAATGACCAAACACAGTGAAACATCAATTAACAGGTCACTAAAGGGACTCGGCCATTGTGGCTGTGTATTCAAGGGTCCTCTCTCATTCACTTGCATTTAAAAATAATGATCTGTTCTGGGTAGCATGAGCAGCTGGCCGCTTAGTGCAGGTTTTATTTATTTATTTATTTATTTTGCTTACAGTGCTTATCACCACTTAGGCTGTATAACCCAGCATATTTACAGTACGTTATAACCAGAATAAGGTGTAACTATTATAGATTTGTGTTTCTAATGGATTTACTTATTTTTTATAAATTATATATATTTATTAACTAGACCCCCCATATCTTAAATATTTCACCGTCTCAAGATTAGACTGCATTTTTTCAGTATTTCTAATGAACATGTAGCAGATTATTTCCCATAATAAATGAAAATGCATATCTAATGGTCTTATTAGCTAATTATCTTTTGATTTGTATGTGCTCTCAGGCGACTCGAATGCAGGCTGGCCATGTGCTTGCTGCTGTAGCTGCTAGTTTATTAATTGCATGCTCCATTCCTTCATTTGAGTGAGTGTGTTGTGTTGGTGAATGCTGCCTAACCCCATTTGCCTTACTTACAGATGACAAAGAAACCCCTTCGACTGCACTGGGAAAATTACTATGAAACAGAGCTGGTTAGTATTCATGTCTGTGTGTGCTACTGATTACAGAGCACATGAGCACCAAGTCCAGATTATTATTTTTTTTTTAATATTTAACGTCAAACTCAAATCCCAGATCCTGCAACTTTTTGGTCATTTTGTTTTATTGTACTGTATGCATATAGTGCTAGTCCTGCATGTCTTCTGTGACAGGTCTCCAACACTCGCGTCGAATAGAAAAGTGACAGTGATTTCAGGAACAAAATTACGAACTTGTGCTGACCAGTGGACTCATTCAACCATTTTAACCTTGAATATTTGATTCGACCATACCGTACTGTTGCTATCTAACCAGCACAAAATAGCACATGAAATTGTACAGTATCAGTCAACTGTTACGTTACACTCATTTAGCCCCCCAGTTATGCAGCCTCCTAATGTGTTTGTTCTATAACTACAACACAGGTCACCAGTGGGTAAATGTATGAAATAGTCCAATGCATTAAGAAACAAACAAAAATGAGGCTAATGAGTTCAATAAACCAGTTCTATAAAACATATCCTTAATATAGAAGATTCAGCTCATACAGCAATGACTTGCTAGTAAAAAGTATAAATAGTTACACTTCATTATGCAGTAATTAATCATTAGAATAAAGCCTAAACTTAATACTGTGAGTCAGACAGTCAATGCTCCCATTGGGATGGGAAGAACAATTGACAGGGTCTGTCCGGTCAGTGCTACAGCAGCCCCTACTGGCCAGGCAAATTGGTCCTCCAGGGGCCGGTAGTTTGCAAAGTCCTTGTTGGTGACATTTGGCTTGGTTGTGGGATTGGAGGACGTTCCCTGACCTTGTACGAATTACTGTTGTAAGGCTACGTAATTGGGCAATCTAAATTGAGGAGAAAAAAATTTGTCTGAAAATACTGCATTATCTGGAAGAAAATGACCAAAAAGGACACCCCTCCCCTACCTTTATTTATTTCTTTTTCCCCCCCATATTTGTTGATATTGAGTTTTAGTGGGGGTGGATTGCCTCTCTGTTTCTGTTTACTGTAGCATGCAGACTTATACATTTCAATCTGTGCATGTCTGGTCATCTAGCTGTTCTGACTTAAACACTGACCTTCATAAGTCATACAGACTCATTCACTAAAAAAGAACAAGAGGTAAGTGTTATTGTTGAATCTTTCTCTGACAATTGACTCGCATGTCTGCGCAATGGGTTTCAGTGGAACAGTATGTTAACAACGGTCCTTTCTTTAATAACTTGGTGATCTATGCTCTTATGCTTGTTTGATGTAAATGCTCATGGTTTCGCTGCTGCTTACTATTTGTTTTATTTACCTGTTAGGTACTTAGTGTTTAAGAATATAAATAAAATGCAGTGGCATTCCTGGTTATTAATGCTCAAATTTCACTTGCTGTCTGTATCAGTATTGGTGAGGATTTCACCTGTTTGTTCAGAATCATTATCTCTGTCAACTTCTTTTCTCTCTACTTTTAAGTTCTATTACAAGTCAAGTCCTTATTGAAACCTATTAACAGCAACTACACTTATAATTTCTAGAGTGTAAGTCTCGCACTCAGAATATTAATGCCAAAGCATTATACATATTTAAACCACAACAGGTTCTATAGAAACAAATACGTTAATATCGGGATGTTGTCTGTTTTTTATTTGGGTTAAATAACTTTTAATAATATGTTTAAGTGTTCGCTGGCTCACTTCACTCACGGGCCTGACACAGCCAAGAGTGCACGAGAAATACAGAGGCAGCCGCTGAACATTTATAAACCTACATAACAAGCATCACTTGACCTGCACCGGGCTTGTGATCACATGACCAGACTGTGTGTTCTCTCGCACAAAGCTATTAAAGATGCCCCTCGTCAAACCCTATCTAAAACCTCTTGTTCGTATTAATTACTAATCCTATACTGCAATCTAAATGTCATTCATATGCAGATGCTAGTCATATTTCTGAATAAGTACAGTGCCCTCTCAATGTAAAACTCGTGGATTTGATTTCAAATGTAATTTTATCATGCTGCAATGTGTCCTTCATCCTACACGGATTTAGAAGGAAGGTTAATAGCCATTCTCATAAAAAGTATTAGGATGTAGGTGCTGTTTGATAAGCTGGCTATGTGCATATGAACAGCTGCACTGTGAACATGTAGAGCAGAAGCATGGAAATGGCAATGAAATCCCAATATCCACTCCACAATGCTGGCTATGTATATATTGCATCATGCTACATTTGTTAGTCATGCTTAATTGGGTTTACCACTACAGTATGTTGGTGTTTCTCTTACATTTTTATGAGATCATTTCATGACACGAGTTTCTATTTTTAATGTTGGATAGCATCCACTGTTTTTCTGTTTTGAAACAGCTCCACCAGAGTAAACAAACGGTCCAGTGTTTTTTTTTTTTTTTTAATCTCACTTTTTATTGCATATCCCAGACACGCGTTATTTAAAACATATTGACATATTTATTTTATAAACAGCTGCCATATTTAGGCAATTTAGATAGTAAAGGATAGCTGATTCCAAACTGTTAGGTATGATATTTATTTAATAAGTGACGTCAGTGCAAATACTTTACGACATGCAAAGCAATGCCGTACCCTCTTCATTTTATATGTGGAAATTCATTTCATTTGGTTTATTCTGTTGCATTCAGTTCATTTTTTTTGTTTAAACATAATAAACGCAGTGAGTCAGTGTTTGACGTTGTTCTCTTTCTCTTCATTAGGTTCGATTTTTAGCTAATGAGTTCTCAAAAAACACAAGTGGTAGAATTTGTTGATACAAGAATATGCTTTTAATTGCTGTTGAAATAATCACAATAACCACTTTTTAATGGCTTTCAAATGATCTTGTTGTGTGTAGCATCTCATATTGCTGTAACAATCTTGGATTCGTCCTTTGATGACCTGAAAGAATTGGTGACCAACTGAAATTGATGCTGGTCTAAAAAGGGTGTAAACCATAGAGGAGCAGCAAAACCTAATGCTGTCTGTGAAATTAAATGGTGTAATTGGAAAATACATTAAAATGAAGGGAACAGTGCCCCCTTACAGTACTGTCTTGCAGGCATTCTTCAATTTAGTTACAGTATGTGAAACACATTTTGAAGGAAATCTCATTTGAATGGATTATGATCCAGTTAAGACATCTCTCTTTGTTTTTTGCTGTTGCTGATTAATCCCTGTTGTTGAAACTAGCAGGACTGTTTCACGGTGGAGGGGGAGGATCTGAAACACGACTTTGAGCGATTGCAGCTGGCCATGGAGATGGTGGGGTTCCTGCCTGCAACTCGTAAACAGTGAGTCCCAATGAGAATGCGCAGCTCAGCTAGCAGACAACTGCTCTAATAGAAGCAAATGAAAGCTCTCAGAGAGTTGAGTTAACTAGGCTGCGTTTCTCAGCTCAGAAGTAGGAATGCTGCTTAAGCCAAACACTTCAGCCATTTAATAAGCCATTACATTAGCCATTACTTGAGTTACATAACATTACATAATCTCTATTCATGGTGCTACAGTCTGGTACTCTTGCAGTGGAAGTGTAATATTAACAGGAATTCTGCTTCTGTTTCACAGGATCTTCTCCTTGTTGTCTGCAATCCTACATTTAGGGAATATCCGTTACAAGAAGAAAACCTATCGGGATGACTCCATTGATATCTGTAATCCTGAGGCACTGCCAGTCGTGTCGAAGTTGCTAGAGGTATGAGAATGCTGTTATTATTGTAGTCTGCCCATTTCTCCCTGCCACAAAAAACAAACTGCAAACAAGAACATATTATAAAAACAGATGTGCTAGTTGTTTTGATAGATTAAACATCATACAAAACAACTTTATCATAGATGTATGGTAAAGTTTTAAGATACAGCCTCGTAAACACATTTCAGCATGTTAATACATGCTAACTTTTTACAGTTATGTTTTTACCAGGTGGTGCCAGGCACCACACCACCTTGAATTTAGGCTACCCCCTGTGTTGACTTTTTACACGTGAGGCACATGTACTGTAAACAAACCCACATGACTATATAATAAATAAATAAATAAATACATACATAAATAAATAACCAAACATCAGCAGACAGGATATGGCCGTGGAGGTTTTAAAAATAAAATGTATAATAAAACACAAATATTAATCGGCGGAACGTTTTCCTTGTTTGGTTCCTTTTGAATTTCTAGTGGCACTTGTTTTTCATGCTGAAGGCAGAGCATTTATAGGCATTGTATTGATTTAGCAATGTTACAGTACCTCATTGCTGGTCTTGCACACATCCTTTCAACCACACAATGTCCAGTATGTGCTGTGCAGTGCAATCCTGTGAAGCAGAACTTAGACCCAGCAGTCTGGCTGTTGGATCTCACTAAGCAGCATTGCGGGAGGCTGGGTGACCAACAGTGACTGGAGGCAGCGATCCCATGTTAACTGTTGTCAGGGTAACTGTTAACATGGAGGAATAGAGTTTCCACTAGAATGGTTATTATGCAGAGTGACAGGCAGTACAGAGGCACTGTACACTAAGGTCCTCCCTCGTTTTGTCTGGCATTGATACCAGGCAGAAAGTGCTTAACTTCACTTTGCAGTGCATGTCATTAAATCCATTATCACATGCACTTCAAAGTTAACTTACTCTCTGGTATTGAACCCACAAATTATGTTGATAATTAAAGTAGTTGCCTGTTGTTTTGTAGCCCAGTACTGCAGAGGGTTATATAGATTTTACCCTGAAATGAAACCAGGAAAGATTTAAGCGACTTCCATTAAAACATGGATGTGACTTTGAGGCCAACACAAGTCTGGTGCACATGATCAGAATGATCATCTGCCTGTTCAGATGTCCCACATATTGCATCCATCTTGTACATACAGGGTGATTCATCATTCATGCAACATTGTCATTTTGCATGGCTTTCAATTCTACTTAAGTGTTGACATTATCGAACAACCTTCTAGTGGCCAAATGGTGCTTCTCAAAATGTCAGACATGTTTCCTTTCCTCCACCTACCCTCCAGTTTTCCTGACAATAGAGTTCTATGAATTCTGAATCGCCTTGTATAACAGCCACAATAGTTTTCTCTGCTGTGCGATAAGGTATGAATTGTATTTCTACATCACCTTTTAAAGGTTTGGTAATGAGTTATTAGAATAACTTTTAAGCCCTTTGTCCCTTATAAATCACATATGAGAAATCAACCAATCAGTTCCGTATTTGTCAGAAATCCTGTGCCATTTTATCTTTAAAAAGTAGTTCCTGGGTACAGGATACATTTTTATGATTTGTTATAAGTTATACACATTGTGCAGATTGTCTCTTTTATAAGAAACATCATTTTGCACAGTTTGAACAGCAAGAACCTCACCGCTACACAAAGTATTAATGTACACTTGTATATTTGTTTTCAAAGCCTAATTGTCATTTTCACTCTGTTAATTATAGTCTGGTGCATCAGGTATTAGGACCCCATCCTTATGTGGAACGCAGGTGTGGTTGTTAACATCTGCTGCACAGGAAGTGAATCTTCTGTATAGTGAGTTGCATAAATCAAAAACAACAACAAAATAATGCTGAAACCTGGTCACAAAATAGACTTCTGTAGTTTTTAAATCCAGTTTTTAAAAAGTTCTGATGGTTCCTGACCAATAGTTTAAAAAAATAATAGTAATCCCTGCAAATCCCTCAGATCAGCTAGAATACTTAATAAAATAGAATAAGATATGACAAGATGTATGCCAGTAGATATAATATATTTTCCAAAGTTTCTGTAACACAAGTATTCAATTTGCATGCAACATATAATTTAAGGATTATAATTATGTGATGCATTTGCCTCAATTACTCAGTCATAGGATTATAAACAAGCTGGGCTTTTTTGGTTTTGTCTTTTAACCGTGGAAAGATTTCGCTGTCTTCTCATGGGGTAGCTGTATGCGTTGGTTTAAAGCTTTGCATGAACAATGGGCCAGATTTATAAAGGAATTTCCAGATCTTTCCTATGCTCTAGTATTAGTAAAAAAAAAAAAAAATTAAGAAGTCCATTGCGATTTAAGAAAACTGCATAACCAACCAACTCGATTTTTTAAAATTCCAAATAAATAACTAAATTTAGCCCAAAGCACTGTAATGCAGTAGTGCTGCCCCTTTTATATCACTATAGTCGGGGCCCATAGCTGCAAGACCATGCTGTTTGTGTTCTGCCTTATAGCAAGTATGAAAGTGCTAGTGGACTGGCATTGTGGGGCATGCGTGAGATACCACCATGCCACTACAGTATATAACTGGTTCCGCAGTCTAAAGGGCTTGTATAGGGGGAACATTGTAAACCACTCAAATTTTAGAAGAACATGGTGTATTTTGAGTCACTGGTGTTAATTTAAACCTCCTTTAACAAGTTTCATGAAGTTTCAGTGAAAGAGTCAACCCAATACAAATAAGTTCCTCTAAAACTTTGAATGGTTCACCGAGCCCTATCTGTACACCAGCTCTTGAATATGCCCCTACTTCATTTTCACTTGATGTATTCAGTATGGGAACATTTTGTCACACTTCAGATGGTTCACTAAAAAGGTATGAAGACAGTATTCTGTCGCTTTTCAACTTGTGCATTATACTGTATGTCCTGTCAGTTCATTCTCCCTTTGATCCACATTCAGATGACTTCCAGTTCCCCTTTCACTCCTCCAGCTTGGGTTATCCAGCTCTCTGATCAAGAAGAATCAAGTGCTGTCTGGCTTCAGGTTGCAATGTGTTATAATTCTTGCAATGTGGATATTTGTGTGTGTGTGTCTTTATTTTAAAATGTGCCAAAAAAAAAAAAAAAAAAAAAAAAAAAACAGTAAATGAAATTACATTGCGAGCATTTTTATCGATATGAAATGAAAAATAAAATCGGTTTTATCATCAATAAAACAAAATTCCAAAGACCTGACTTGTAATAGAAAGCAGCTCGAGGGTACAAACAGATTTCTGCGCCGAGTCCACATGTTTAAACCTCTTCAGCAGAATGCTGGGGTTATTAGCCAAGTCTGAAAAGGATCTGCATCCAAAATCTGCTCTGATTACTGTAAGTATGATTCAATCTAAGGGTAGAAGTGCAAGTAATAGGATAAGGCTACCACACTGTTTTGCTTTGATGCTGGACCAACCATGCAAGTTAAACTGCAATCTGATTGCCAGAACTATGCGAGTGCCACGTACGTTTTTAAAATTCAATTTTATTTTTTTTTTTCTGGTGTTTGTGATCTGTATTCCAGACCTCAGTATGAAGTTATGGTACCAAAACTGGTGCATGGAAACCATGCTGTGATTCCAGAAATGTCAGTGACAGGGATGATATTTGAAGTTCTTTGACATCAGTCTTTTTATGTCTCGTACTTGTTTTCTGTCAACCTTACATCTAAGCCAAATTCTTTGTAACTGCTGTGTAATGCAGGTTTACGTATCCCGCACTGGAGAGGAAACCCCTGTACGACTGGGGCATGTGGTAGTGGAGGTGGTCATGCTTGTATATATCCTGAATAACCATGTATACAGTTATCATGAAACTTGGTATTAATAGTGTTTAGCATCAATTATTGAGTATCAGATTTTGGGGATAAAGGGGGGTGTCTATCTGTCTCTGAGTAAACAGTATCCAGAGCATTGGGTGCACAGTCATGCACGTTTAATACACACCAGTCTGACACTAGAGTATCAGCAATGGTAGCCCTGGCATCACATTTAATAAAGAAAACCAACGCAAACCCTCTCTACACTGTTTGGGATCAACATCCCCTAAACTGACTTACTTCTGGGCTCCCAGAGTCCCAGCCTTCTCACGGCAACTCCTGCCTCTTCAAACAGCTTTTTTCAAATGGCCTCAGCTGGGAAATGTCTTCACGAGCACCATCTTGGAGTGGAAGGGTTTCCTCTAGTAGTTCTTCGGAACAGACGCTCTCCTGTAAACGCAAGGACAGAGTTCTCTCAGTGCCCACCTGTGTAGCAATGGCGGTGCAGTAGCCCCGAGCTGTAGCGCAGACATTTTTTGAGCTTTGTGCAGCATCCCCGGGCACACCCCCCAGCCAATCTGGACCTCCCGATCAGCTCAGTGCCAGGAGAATAACATTGAATAATGACTAACATTGAATAAGAAAATATTTCCATGCTTTGGAAAACATTTCATAGGAGGCTGTGTGGTCCAGTGGTTAAAGAAATGGGCTTTTAACCAGGAGGTCCCTGGTTCAAATCCCAGCTCAGCCACTGACTCGCTGTGTGACCCCAAGCAAGTTGCTTGAGCGCCGTCTTTCAGGTGAGATGTTGTAAGTGACTCTGCAGCTGATACATAGTTCACACCCCGTAGTCTTGTCTCTTGTAAAGTGCTTTGTGATGGTGGTCCACTATGAAAGGCGCCCTGTAAAGATTATTATTGTACATGTATATGTTTTTTTTTTTTTTATTTTAAATATGTCACTGATAAATTCTAAAGTATGTGAGCTCAACTGAAAAGTGGGCTTACTGGTATACTGTAAGAGGACACCCTTATTGAATTAATGTACTGTACATTTAAAAAACCCTTTAAACTAGCATGTTTTTTTTCTTTTCACAGGTGAAGGAAGAGATGTTGTTTGACGCTCTCACTACCAGGAAGACGGTGACAGTGGGAGAGAGGCTCATCGTGCCTTATAGACTTTCTGAGGTAAGACTTTACATTTTGAACTTGTTGCAACACTGTATTGTTTACTGTCTGTGACCCCCAAACCACATTTGGAAGTAACTTTATTGTGAAAGGCACACTGTCTGAATGATTGTGAAGGAGCATGGATGCTAGAATTGCCTGACCCTGAAAGTCTTACTGTGATTCAATCCTTTGCACAATAGAATGAGGTACTATACTTCAATAAATTCTGTTAATCAACATCCATAGAAGTACTACTGTAAAAAAAGATATTTGACAAACGTTTTCAACAGAAGTCTTTATCAATGTGATGAGATATATTTATCTGTACTGCATGGATCTTTTGATGACTTAGTTTTAGGTATGCACTGTAGCTGATCCACAACTTTAAGCACTAATTGAAGACATTGGTAAACCTAAACGTAAACATTTTTTAGCTTTTACATATTTTCTGAAGATTGCTGTAATTCTTGCTGAAGGTTATATTTAAAAGTGGCATAACTGTGATTTCATAATTGATAGATTGCATTTTCAAGTTGTAAGAGCTTCAGGATTTCCGCATCTATGCCTTTTAAATGTGGTACAGATGTAACAAATATATGTATTGCAACTGCAATATAATCTATGAGGTTTTGCAAGAGCAACAGTGATATGTAATGCTCAGTGATTTACTGATTAACACAGTGCCAAAGATAAGCAAACTAAAAAAAATAATAGATTGATGGGGCTCTGGCTGACGCAGTGGTTATTTTGAACTTGTAGGTTTATGAGTGGCTGTCTTTGTATTCACATTAACAGTGTGTCTGCAGGGAAGACATAAAGCAGACCTGGCCCAGGCCCTTTCTACAACAGCTGGAATGAGGGGAAACTGTTTGTGGCAGGATGGTTTAGTGCTCAGATAGATTGCAGATTTGTAGATTTGTTTTAAGTATCTTCTGCATTGCGCATTGGGATTTTGAGGGAACACTGTCACCCTCCAGGTCTATAATATTATAAACTTAACGAGTTGGATAAAGGAGTTCTGCGAAACTCCAGCATGGAGGATAGTTTGGAAAAGAAAAGTGGATTGTACCACAGATTAGAAATATCTTGTCAAGTAAACAAGTTCAGTCTCTAACTAATGGGGTAACATTCATGCATACATTATATCTGTAACAGATGATTGTGAAACATTTTGGACATTTTGTTGGACAGATTATTGAGGGTTTCAGAATTTAGGTCAAGGTGGCTGGTTATTGGCAACAACTTGTTTGATTTTGATGAAACTATGCATGGATATTTTATTATGTTATGGTATTCTACAAGCTGTAATGTAGGTCATGAAATTATGGTGACCTGCTATTTCATGGCGAATGTGTTGTTTCTGTCCTCAAATATTAGGTAGACTTTATGGATTAGAGTAATTTTCAAAGCTCCTTACATTGAAAGTTTAAATAGTGTAAAACCACAGCTATTTCACTTTCAGATGCTGATTTATAATTTCAGTGCTGTGGAAGCTAGTTGTTCATGGAAAACTAACCTGTTTGTGTGAGTAATTATACATAGCTTCAACCAGTACAGTGTCAAAGCCTGATATCTCAGACACCATTAGAGGAGTTTGCATGGTTATATAAGCTTGACATGCCAAATATGCTGTTGCCCTCTTGAATGTGTTCCTCTTTGCTTAAAGATATTTAACACCTGAAACAAATAGAAACAACTGATATTAATAATTATACCTTGTAGTTTAGAGCAGTGTGCAATATTTTATGTCAGGTTGCTGGTACCTGATGACTTTAGTAACTTAAGAACATAAGAACATAAGAAAGTTTACAAATGAAAGGAGGCCATTCGGCCCATCTTGCTCGTTTGGTTGTTAGTAGCTTATTGATCCCAAAATCTCATCAAGCAGCTTCTTGAAGGATCCCAGGGTGTCAGCTTCAATAACATTAGTGGGGAGTTGATTCCAGACCCTCATGATTGTCTGTGTAAAAAAGTGCCTCCTATTTTCTGTTCTGAATGCCCCTTTGTCTAATCTCCATTTGTGACCCCTGGTCCTTGTTTCTTTTTTCAGGCTGAAAAAGTCCCTTGGCTCGACACTGTCAATACCTTTTAGAATTTTGAATGCTTGAATTAGGTCGCCACGCAAACGGTGTTATCTTTTGAAAGGAATTAGAAACTTTTGTCCCACCCCTATCAACTTGTTAATGTCAACAGCCTCCTGATCTCTGGGGAAGTATTTCTAGAATGTGCTGCCGATTCTACAGTGCATATGGGTCTTTTTTTCTGCACCGTCACACCGAAGAAAGTGCAGAAATCCTGGTTTTACCACCTTTCACTTCCCTACTCGTCAATGTCTTCATCACTCAGCAGAACACTTTCACGAATAAGCAAATCTAATTTCCCTGTTGTCAGTTCAGCAGTATGAGATGATCGGTAGTCTTTGCATGAAGGTTTGTGAGTGGAGCAGCGGCCAGCCTCTATACTTTATATACAGCAGAGTTGCCTTTCCAGTGGCCTCTCAGTTTTTCAGAATTCCTTTGGCTCTGTGAGATTTGGCTCATGACCCAGAAGCCGAAGCGTGTTTATGGAAGATCTAAGGCCGGCACGTATTGCTGTGCTCCAGCCCAGCCCTTGTGTTCCAAAGAGCGCCATTTAGAAACATTGAACTCTCTAATTCATCTGTTAAGAAAGCGTTGAGCTAGGAGGATTTAGTTTGCATCAGTCTTCATGGAAACAAACAGAAAAAACTTTGTGCAAATTCGTAACCCAGGGAAAGCTTACTCTGCTGTTTTTAGCAGATATGTTTCAACAATAGCTGTTGAAGAATCTTTAGGAATCACCTGAAGTTAATGCATGGATTATGCAATTTTTGTAATAATAGATTTGAAGAGTTGATACTGTTTATTAGATTAACTGTGATGTATGTATAGTCGATAACTGTGATTTGTTATTAAATAAATGTGTAAAAGTTATCAATTCTTCAATTCCATTATCACAATTACTTTGATTTAACAAGGCAGCTTTTATTAGGTACCATTCTTTATGCTGTCGGTTTATAGTGATCTACTGCAAAAAGTGAAACTCAGATATTGCAAGCAAAAAAGCAAAAAGTGACTTAAAACACTTGGCATGTTTTAAAGTATAGGTTATAAAATGTTCGTAAAAGGGGTGTTGTTTGCTGTTGGAATACGCCTCACTTGTTTTGAGAAGAATGGCTTGCCCTTTTGCTCATTGTAACGCCCTGTAAAACACTGAACTGCTTTGATGAAAGCATCTTTATTTTATTACATTTGTGCAAACAGTGCTTTTGTTGGTATTGGAGTGTTAGTACAGTATGTATGTATATTGGGAAACATCCTTAAAACAAATAAAACACACGAATATAAGTGATCCATTTAGTCTTTGGGAATGCAAGGAACTTATATGAAGAGACAAAACAAAAGTGATTTGTTTTGATTTTCCATTCCGGGAAGAGCTTTGTTTAAGTTTGGGTCCACAGTCGCAGTCAATGCACTGTTGCTGTCATCTTGGTCAGAATTTTTAGCCTTCTTAAAAAAGTAGTTCTTAACATAAGTTCCTTTTCATTGCATCTAGTGAGTGAATCAGTACAGGAGATGAGTCTTGTAACCGGGCTTGCCTGTTATGTCAGTTCTCTCTCGACTGCATCACTGCTGCCTATAGAAAATAGTACCAGACCAGAGTTCCAGCTCCACTACACCACTGGTTTCGATCCACCACTGTGTGGAGCATTAAAATAGCCCCCGTTGTGGCAATGGGTCACGGTGACAATGACAGCACTTGATCTGTATTTACAGTCATGGTGTGAGATGTTCTGCGTGTCACAGATACATTTCTATTAAGTTCTTTTTTTTCTATCTGGGAGGAAAAAAGTAAAATTTATTATACTGGAGCAAAGGCTTCATGATTTAAAAATGCCTTAACTCTTTCTCTTTTTGCTATGCTTATTCTATACATGCAGCACACAAATTAATCTCACACTTTTGTTTTGGAAATGTAACTGAAGTTATCGCCTGTACAATCCATTCACAGTTTTAAGTAAACAGGATTAACACAAAGTTTCCAAACTGAGTCATACCCAGACACAACTGACAAGCTATGTTAATAACTTCAGTTAAAGAAAAAAAAAAAGAAGTGTTACCAATTTTGGTGGTGCATTTGATTGGGATGAACAAAAAACACAATGTAATCTCAAAAACCTTGAGAAATTGTAATGGGGGTATTTAGGAATTTGGACGGTAGGAGGAATTAATGCAAATAATAATAATAATAATTTGGTACAAAATGTTCTCTTTAACTTGTTGTCTGTGCTCGAGTACGGTAGGGGCTTGTTTTGGAGGATTTTCCAAACTAAAGCAGGGTTGCTCTTATTGTTTATACAGAGCTTTAAGACTTGATGTACTGCAGGCTCTGGAATTCTCCTAAAAGATAAACCGACTCTTCCCGGACGCAGCAGTCCTATTATAAACCTATTAAAAATCAATAAAACATTTAGCTCAGTGGTTTATTAATTGTGTTCCAGGATTAGCATTCTTTACACTTACATTCCAAGCAATCGGTCTAGAAGAGAGGGTGCTTGCCAGCACATTAGACAAGCTGTAATATATGTATTCACTTCAAAGCAGAGCAGCCACTCCTAACTGAAAATAATACCCGCACATACAGTTTTAATAAGTACGCTGATGAAAGACGAAGAGTTTGATTTGATCAGATGAGACAGGACACAGGGGAACTCGAAATGCTAAATATATTCAGGTTTTAAAAGATGACGTGATCTCCTAATATTTCAAGTTTATTTAATGATCACAAGCAAAACCCAGAGAGTAATTAATCACTGAGCAAGAATGTTGTCCTTGGATGGGGTGCGTCCTTTTAACATCTCTGAGCCTTAGCACTGGGCATCGGTACACAATTACAGCTATTGTAGCAGACAAGAAATATGTGTTCAACTCCATTTTTGTCATTCACTGTTATGACAATAGCCATTTTAAGGGTGAAGGAAGTCACCCCCTCCCTTACTTTGTCAGCCCTAGAGCTCTTACTTTTATAAAAGGTATCAAAAGGACAATTCCCACAAACACTATTTATGTACCTGTGTTAAAAAATGTAACCAATATTGAAGTAATGTGTGGTATGTTGAAATACTAATGTATGATTCTGTAAGTCAAGTTCAGTTGTGGATATTATCCAAGAAAGATACACTTTTGAAGCAGTGGTTTTACCCCCCAGACACAGCCTTATAGAGTACATCTACCTTGGAGACCATTTGAGGTTGTGACATCATATATGCAGGTTGCTTGAACATGACCTTGACATTGACCTTGTATGGGTTTCATATTGAGTACAGGTGACATTTTAAGTTTCTGGGGGTATAGACTGTAAACGTAATATTTGGTACACAGCTGCGTGCTGTGATTTTATCAGTTCCATTACTGTTTCAGTGCTACATTGTTTTAACCACTGGCCATATCAGTGATGCAGACCACACGCTTTGAGATCCGAGTGTCTGAGTGTCTTTGCAGTTACAGACTGTGCTGTCCAGTAAATAAGAAGCATTTCACTGCCAGACTTTTAACCTCTGCCCATATCAATGATACTGACCTTTTCCTGTGTCTGTTTTACCTCATGATGGCATTCCCCTTACATTCTCTCCCAGGGATGCTTTGATTTTGTTCACTTTAGGATTGACATTCTGAAATCCCCAATGCAAAGTAATGCACCGCAAATGTTTTGAAGCTGTGCTCTTGTTTTGTCATTTGCCATCCATCCTTAGAAGAATGTTGGCCATGCAATAAAAACATTAAATATAGCCAACATGACCAAACAGCAGAGTAATTTGGCATGGCCATTTAAAATAATATAAGAAAGTTACTCAGAATTTCCCATATGCAATGCCCTCTTTTTATTAAAACTGTGCATAGCAGGCCAGTGTCCTGATAACAGCAGTACCTCCGATTGTTCTTTTCACGTGAAGTGCAGCTGCAGCCTTCTACCTTGACCTGTGTGGCCTTGTATTGAAAGGACAAGGGCCTGTAAGGTGACAATTTTTACTACAAGTGATGGCTGAAAACGAGAAACGATGGCTGAAAACTGTTGACAGATTCTTTCATGTGTATGTTTGGCCACTTTTTAGCTCATTTTTCCCCACCTAAAAATGTATCTCTACATAGGATTCAAGACAGTTAATTTCTACAAATATATGTATGGTAGTAGTTAAAGGGGAAACAACTTTCATAGTAAATACACTATTTCATTTTTGGCTGTTACTTGTAGGCATCTGTGACAGGATAGCCGCAGAGGGAAGACTCAGAGTTAGGAAAATGCAGTGAAACACAAAACTAAAAAGGCACACGGACCAAACAAAAAATACAAACACAAAACAAAAGGTTTCAAAAACACTGGAACAAAATAAATCAAATTAAACAAGTACTTATATATATATATATATATATATATATATATATATATATATATATATATATATATATATATATATATATATATATATATATACACACACACACACACTTTTGCAGGCCACACTCACTCTGTCTCTCCAAACCAAAACCACCCCAGACACACATACCACCTGGCTTTTATAGCCTGTGGCTGGAGCCCAATTAATCAATAATTAACAATTAAGGCTCCAGCCACATTCTCACATGTATTTGGCAGGGAGGAATTTAACCCCCTCCCTGCTGATCCAAAATAAACAAGAAACATAATGGAAATCATAATGAAAAACAATAGAAATTATAATATTTACACAAATTATAGGAGGCATGCTGGCACCCCATCACAGCATCTTTATAAACCATTATCCTTTATTAAGAGCCGTTGCGCACAATGTATTCTCATGATGGTGTTGCAGTTTTTAATGGTTGTTATTACGATTCCCTCACAATGAGGTTGAAGTGGCTTTTTTTAAAAAGTCTTATGCTCTCACACTGTGTATCACAAAATGGCATTGAAGATAAAAAAAAAAGTCCAAAAGCTGAAGTATATTTAATCTTATTCACACTCGCATGTACAATAAAATGATGGTTTGGTTGAAGTGGCTTTTGGAAAATGGCCCCTGGTCACTGCAAAGCAGATTATTGTGCCTTTCTGAGCTGGAAATGCATTATTTGTTATACTGTAATGTAGCAGAGAGAAATTGATTGCTTGAAAAATCTACAAGAAGCAGCAATATGCTCACTGGCCACTGTCTTCCTGGAAGTGTCTTTTTTTAATATTAATATTTAGCGCTAAAATTCAATAATGAAGCAGCATAACTCTGATTGCATGCATAAAAAAGTGAGGACATTGACAAAGCTTATTTTTAGTAGTGCAGTGTTTATTGAGTTTTTATAGATCAATAATGCCAGTTGTGTCTGATTTGCTGATGACTTAGGTGCCTGGACCACTGTTCCACGTCTTTCTGTAAAAGCATGCTTGGCATCAAGCATATATAAGGCCTGCCACCAGGCATAGTCAAGAACACAGTTGATGAGACATACCATGAAACCACTAGTTTGCTTTTTTTGGGGTGCAGTTTGCTTCACTAGATCAGTCTGTGTTTTTAAATGAGCAAGGCAGTTCAATAATTTACTGTGCATGTATTAGTGGTGTGAAATGATAACTAGCATTTCGTGGGCTGTTGACTTCAATAAGTGCTGCTTTCGTTCAGTCTATTTATCATACTGTATAAAACGTAATGGACTATTCATTGATCAAGGTGCATCTTGGGCTTGTTTCTCTGGGACTCTGTTACACAGACTTCATTAAAGGTCGTGAAGAAGCTCACCCTTCAGATTTTCAGTGGTTTTGTTTTCCACAGAAGGCTTCGTCCAGCAGCTGTCGTACAGTATTCTCTTTTTAATGTGTATTGTGTTAAGCTATGCTGACAGGAAAAGTGCGCTGGGCTTTAAGTTACAGTGCTGTTAAGATCCTTGTCTCTGCAAATCTGAATCCTGGATTGGAATCAGGACAAGGTGAAACCAATAGCTTTCTCTGTCATAAACATTTCAATATGAAATGGGCTCAGGCTGTCACCCCTTGTTCTGTGTTTCCATTTACAGTAAAACTTTGCTTTAAGGCCACCGCATAAAGTCATCTTCAATATTCAGAAAAGATTGACACTTTATTTTGGATATCCTGTTCTGTTGATCTGATGGTATCAAGTTGCATCAATACCTTTAGAAACCAGTGGTCTAAAATGAAAACTGGAAAATTAATACTAAATCCCAGCTTAAATATTAATCCTTTTTTTTTTCATGCTGTGGCTTTAAATCCGTTGATTTGTTTAGCAGGAGAAGATTGGGTGCAGGCTAGGAAATGTCTGTTTTTAGACTTGTTACAATATTCTACATTGTCTTATGACTAATCTCTTTGAATTGTAAGTGACCCTTGCTGTTAAAGGCATGGTGGGTGGGAGAACTATTAAAAAATGTATTAAATCATGGAAGGGGGATTGGTTTGGACTGATTGTCTGTGTGCATCTCTCTTATAGGCTGTGACAGTACGGGACTCCATGGCAAAGTCCCTGTACAGTGCGCTGTTTGACTGGATTGTGTTCAGAATCAACCATGCGCTTCTCAATACTCGGGACCTGGAGGAGAGTACAAAGGTAGGAGGGGAGCTGAACAAAATTTTACACGGACATTGGGTTTTAACGTCAAGTGTTTGTTTGTTCTTTTTACTGCATTATAAATAAGGGCTTGACGTTTTGGGGTTTTCTTTTTTGTCACTTGTCACTTGTTTTTACCTTCATATCTTGACAGATCCTGATTTCTGTTTCACTTAATTTTTATTTCAAAGGACACATTATATTAATTGCTCATCGCTGATTCTAATTGCATTTCATTCTTGCAGTCGCCTAGTTTATAGTTGTGCTTTTGTTATTTTCACTCGTTTAACAGTTGTGTTGAGTTGAGCTGAGTTGTCATTACAGATTTTCTTTTCAGCATGAAATACCGCTGATAGCAAGTCCGTAATTTAAAATATCATTCATTTTGTTGCAAATAAAAAATTATCTTAAACACAGTTTGTAATTAATCGTTTTCTCTTTATTAGGTTGCAGAGACAGCTTAACAGTGACTAATTAACATTTAAAGAAGGTATAGATTTGGAAAATAAAAACTGAACATTTCAAGCCATAATTATAATTCCCATATATTAAGTAAAAAGACTTATTACATCAGAAATCAAAACAATAAGAGACCCTCTAAACAGTGATAATTCACTTATATAATACATTAGGGCTTCTGTTTATGTATTCCAATTTTTTTTTTAATGTTTGTTTTTTAGAGATTTGTAGGCTTTAGTGTTTATCTGTGCTTTTAATATTAGTCCAAAAAGTGGATTGACCCTTTATTTCTGTAATGCCCTGTAGAACGTTGGTTTAATTTTTTTGGTTTCTTGATGTCTTATTAGCGTATATCGGTTAAAACCAGGAACCCTGAATGTGTTTAAATATGCACTCAGCCTGCCAAGAACACAAGAGAAGCTCGGTCAGTCTCAGCTTACTGGAAGCAATGTGTGACAAAGAAGTGTCCATCTTGCATACAAAATGCCATTTGCTCTTATAGGATTTTGGATGTAACATGGATACCCAATCTTTCACAAATTGCACTAAATGGGACCTTTTGTGACCTAAAGGGTATTTGGGATGTAAAATGTACTCTTTGTCTCAAATCAACCCACTCCGCAGAGTACCTGTGCTGGCAATCACCAAGTCAACATTTCCCTGGGTTTGCAAATGTTTTAAATTTCCACCAAAACTATCGTAATAAAGAAAACCAAATTAATCTGCATTGGTTGTCAATCAAGATTGAAGAAATGGAGATTTGGACGTGGGGTGAAGATTTGCCTTTTTGAAAAAGGCTGAGGGAATGGGGTGATGTAAAGTACCAACCAATTAGTGCATTTGAATGTCACTTTCGTCTAAAAGAATGTGTGTCCAATAACAGGTCCTCTGTGTGTGTATAGTTTGGTCAAAAAATAGGTATTATATAGCCGTCTCATTTTGTTTTTGCCGCACGTTTTTTACTGCATAACCAGGTAATTCCTTTAACAAAACATTCTGGTACCCTGAGGTGAGTGTGCCAACCCTTTTATATTAGTCTGTCACAGAAACTGACAGGTTATTACAGCCTAGGTGTGCCAAACAGCTGATGCGCTAAATCATTTATTTCTTCTTCTGTTGGTCTATTTATCAATATCAAACATGACATCCATAACAGATGACTTCATTTTATCTGCTGCTATTCTTTTATAGAAAATTAAGATAGAAGGGGACTAGTAAAGACAAGCCAGATTTTTTTCTAAACCTTAGATCGGTTGTAAATAATTCCTGCAGTTTAATTTGCAGTTTTTCTGGTCGACAGCTGGTGTGTATCTTTCTCTAGTTTTGTTTTATTAATTCTCACTGCCAAATTTTAACATCCATGGTGAAGGAATTAAAAGCCTGGAAAGACCACAACTGTCAAAGATGGGTCTGACTTTTCTTTTTTGTTACGAAGAGAAAGTTTGCGTCCCCAGCAGAGGGGGAAAAAAGTCAGCTACATCCGTCAGGCACATAAGTGTGTGACTGCAGTCCCCCTTTCAACCTCCTCTTTGGTCTTTTTAGCTCCAGATGCAGGCATTTGATGCTGTCATTGCATAGTTTCTACACTATGCTTCTAAAATTAGCAAACCTACAAATGGGAGAATTTTTTTTTTTATGTATTCCTGTTTTGGTGGTTGCTTTATGCTGCTCTTGTTTCTTGTCAACTTTTTAGCTGCAAATCATATCATTAAAACACTGACCAACTTGCCATAAGAATTTTCTGTTGACACTAAAAATAAAAATAGCAATGGATATAAACATTGATTTGTATGACAGGGATACCTTAGCACTTGTTCCTTCTCCTTTTGAGGGGCCTTCTGTGATACTTTCTACTCCCAACTACCATCTAGCTAGAAGAACCCTAGGGAGTTGCTAGGTTAAAGATAATTAAAGTGGTTTTCTACAAAATAAACCAAATTTAAAGTAATTGTAGCTAACAAAGTAATTATATAAATCTTATGTGTTTTTTACTTCCATTAGCTAAATAGGTGTCAAATGTACAGTTTTGAAAGTGACGCATGTTATAGCACACATGTATATTATAATATTATAATAAGGACATCTAGTATCTGGTGTGCATACTGATATGAAGGTACAGTAACTAGGAATATAAGGAAGTTATGTTAAGTTTCATACTTTCAAGTACATGTATAAAGTGCCCACAATCATACTGTATATTAATTAGAACCTGGTAGAAATTGAAAATCAGTTGCTCTTTTTAAATTTTTTATATATATTTTTTTTTTTACTATGTTGCTATATGCAGTCAAGACTATTGTTGTTCTGCTGACCCCGGTGATGTGGTCCAGTGGACTTTACTCCTACAGCTCCAGCTACAATACAAGATCTTGCAAGTGGCTGACAGTGTGGTAAATCTAGCCAGCAACGGCAACACGTAGTGATTTATAGGTACTAAACTTTTTAAAACAATCAATCTCGCTCCATCTCCTTCCCAGATCCTGTCGATCGGAGTTCTTGACATCTTTGGATTTGAAGACTACGAGAACAACAGTTTTGAACAGTTTTGCATTAACTTTGCCAACGAGCGCCTACAGCACTACTTTAACCAGCACATCTTCAATCTAGAGCAGGTAGGGGCTCTTTCTGCTTT
The DNA here is from genome assembly GCF_017654505.1 of Polyodon spathula. NCBI lineage: Eukaryota > Metazoa > Chordata > Actinopteri > Acipenseriformes > Polyodontidae > Polyodon > Polyodon spathula. Next base: position 22,606,647 of record NC_054552.1, read on the forward strand.
GTAGGTGTCAGATGTTGCATTTGGGCGCTGATGCCTTGGCTGTGGTCTTGCTACTTGTCTGCCTGTTGGGGGTGGGAGGGGAGTAATTGCAGGTTTGCACCAGGGTTAATTCCTTATAAATTGCAAATCTGTGTAAGTTTACTAAATCAGATGTGTCGCTCAATCTTCTACATGCTAAAATACAATGGTTGATGGGCTTACCTTACACGCTGTTATGTTCTCTTATGCACCAGTTCTCTGAGCCGTTGTGACAGCCTAGCTCTGGCTGCTTTTCACTCTGGCCGAACCCTCTCGCCTTGGGCGTCAGAGCTGTCAAAGAGAGGAATGCTGTTCAGGGCTGTGTTTATGTGAGATGACATTCACAGTAATACTGTAATTGGTATATGCCAGAAGAATTACCTCTAAATGGATGATACTGAGGATCCACGAGTGTCTCTTTACTGGAGAAGCCGACTGATGGAGTCAATATGAGCCATGACTTTTAATTCAGCAGGAGTGCTACTCATAATAATAGGAGGCAGAGAGAGCTAGAGAGGGATTAGTCATATGAAGATAAACTAGCCGAGAGTCTGCTCTTTTTGCTTTTTTTTCAAATTGAAATTTAACTAATTATTTGGCCACCAAAACAAGATGTTGCATCTCATTAACAACATCCAGGAAAAAGTACTGCACGATTACCCACTGTGTATAGGTAACAAGTCTTACTCAATTCATAGTAAAACCAGGAATGGATCAAACCAATATGCAATGGGAATCTTATTTCCCTTGCTTCAGCTGATAAGTTGTAATGAGCAAGATGCATTCTGGTATCTTGAAGAGTCAGGTCATTAAAATAACTTCCATCTATCATCAGAAAGAGCTCCCCCACACCACCCTCTTCTGCATTGTGAAGGGCTCCCACAAACTCTCCAAAATTAGCAGATCAGATGTTCAGAGATAGAAGCACTTTTTAAATTCTTCACAATGATGTGAATTATAGTTCCTTTCTTCTGTGGATTGCTTTTTATTCTCCAAGTGAATGTAGCAGAATCAAACATAATTGGCTTCAACCAATGAGGATTATAATTCTCTTCATCTCTGTTGTATTGCTTTCATTGTAAATGTTCAATACACTCTTAATGACTGCAGGCAGCATAGATCATCATTTTGTAAAATTAGCACAATAGGTGCAGTATATGTCAGTAAGTTCTGTAATTATATTAGTCCCAGTCAGACGCAAGCAAAACTGAGACAAGTTCCCCTCTACCTCTCTATGTGCAGTGTTGTTTTGTTTTTATTTTTCACAGTTGGGCATGAAGGGCCCTTTTTAGTCTAATGAACGAACCAATTAGATTCCAGCTTGGTTGTCGTGGAGTTAGTGAGTCGGGCTGTGTTTCAGTTGCCCTACCAAGATAAAACACAGGGGGCACATTCATTCAAGTCTGACTGAGAGGAGGAAACTGTTCTGCCTCCAGCTCAAGCTGGCCTGTGAAGCTAAAGTTCCCTGTAGTTCCAAACCTTTGGACAGTAAATGCTAGTTCTACTTCCACTCACCTATTGGACCTGCATGTTGACCAGCTTGTTGAATTCAGAGGGCGGTGCGCAAGGTTATTAAATAAGAGTGCTTTTCATAGCTTATACCGTGTCTGCAGCTTCGGAAGCCACTCAAATCACAATCGCTTACATATGTAACATTATGTTAGATGATTTGAAAAATGTGTCGGATACATACATTTATGAGGTTCAACTTTTCTGAAGCAGCTCACTGATCAAAATAGCCTCTCATTAGATATTGCAGTTAATTTTCTGCATCTGTATTTTAAACCATCCTCTCTATTTGTCATCTCACAAAATTTCAACTTTCTAACTGGAACAAAATTAGACCCTTTTATAGAGTTATTCTTTCTGAACTACTATACAATAAAATTATTTAACCAACTGTACAGCCAACTCTGTAGCTTTTTAATATTGAATCTGCACAGGTACAGTAGATGGTGCCATTCAATGAAAAGATTTCCCTAGAGCAGGTTCACCACTCCTCTGTTTCCAAAAGGTCGACTATGTCATGCAGTGCAAATTAGGTCTCTAACGCCTGGCTTCACTAGTGTGTGTTGAGGCTACTCTTTCCAGAGTGTTTGTGTGTCAGTGTCAGTGGGGAATGGCACTGTATTGATTTTAGTCTGAAACTCTGTGTGACAATCCTATTTGAGCCCGGAGGTGTAAGTGTAGAAAGGCTGGGCAACAATGTGTTTACATGGACGCCAGAGAATATTCCCCCTCTAATGGAAGAAGGGCTTTTTTTATTGCAAGATTTCAGAGTAGGAGGAGCCAACATTTGAGTTGAAAGTTCACGGCATCACATGACTCCAAACAAAACCATAATGAACTCTCAAGCCATGGAAGGATCTGTGAGGACATTTAGATCTGTAGTGCAGGTAGAACTAATAGCTGAAAGGTTAAAATCTTGCATGACTTTCTGAAAAAATCAAAGAAATGGATATTCTTTACTGTATTTCCTTTCTCTATTCCAATGCCCAGCACCTGTTTCAGCTTTTTATAATGGCCAATTCGAATCAAGACATTACAGCACATCAACTAGTATCTTTTGGTGTTATCACTGATGTTTAATCATAAAAAGACATGATAGCTCTGTCAGTGATGTTTTCTTTTGTTGCTTAGAACCATCATTATCCTCTAGATCTAGAAGCTCTAGAAAGAATAAATGGAGCGATTTGCAAACATCATCAGCTATAACTGTTTAAAGTGTCAGTTAATTGTCTCTCCGATATTTCCAGCGTGTCTCCTGCATCGAGACTTTGATTTCCAGTAATGCAGACCAGCATTGATCTGCACTAAACTGTGAAGCTTTGCAGATCAGTAATATGCTGTGCTGCTGCATGTAGGACTAAGTGCCGGTTTACACAACTATATCAGCAAGTGTGGGTTGTTTTAATTCTGTAGTACATCGGAATGTGAGGGTTATCCTGTCTCTTTGAGAAGATTTGCTAAGACACAGGGGGTGTTGCTTTGGTTCAAGTGAAGGGTAAATAGAGTAATAGTGGTATTAAAAGTTATGACATTGAAAAGGATCCTGTGTTGCTGGCAAGTCGATCACACATCGGCATTCTGAGCTGGACCGGGTTCAACTACGTTCGGCATGTGTGCCATATGCAGCTCGTAAATGAACCGGGCTAAACTAGTATTTGGAAAGTCCTGACACTTCACTGGCTCATTATACTATAATGGAATTATTTTTAATTGTGGTATTGGGAGGTTACTGAGGTTCGTTCACTTTGTCGGACAGTTTCTGACAGATTTAAAGAGACTAGAATAGAACTGAATGTCGTCATTACAGGAAAAATTTGTAGCCTGTTGATGTTGGTCCAGTTTTGTGAAGTCTGGTCTGAGGTCAGCAGTATTAATGTGGTGCAACACTTGCTTATGGGAGTAGCTATAAACACAAACAAGCATTCACTCCCTGGAGGTGTTTTTTTGTTCCTGGACGTAATGATTTTATTTAGTAAAATAATCAGGTGTTTTAAGTTAGATATTTTTTAAAAGGTTTTAAAATATTAGATCAACAGTTTTTTTTGTTGTTGTTTTTTTTTTTTTAAAAGATAGATATCACAAACAGGGTGAATAAAAGAATTACACTATGTAACACAATTTTTGTTCCTGGGTAGTAAGTGTTATTTCCTAATTGCTTATGCCTCAAAAGTATAGAAAATGTCTGTTATTCCCCACAAACTTTGCTTTTGTGACCAGGACAGTGATATTTCAAAATATCACTATTTCCAATGGGAAAACGAACAAATGTGTGTCTTTTCGTTCACATAAAGTCAGAAAAAAACAACATATGAATCCAAATTAACATGTATTTATACTAAAGTAATACAAAAATGACTACAAAAGATTTAGAAGTGAGTAGTTTTTCGAGATTTACAATTATACTGTATTTACTTTATGAGAATGAAAAGACACACATTTTCCAATTTTCCCATTGGAAATAGTGATATTTTGAAATATCACTGTCCTGGTCACAAAAGCAAAGTTTGTGGGGAATAATAGCCATTTTCTATACTTTTGAGGCATAAGCAATTAGGAAATAACACTTACTACCCAGGAACAAAAAAAAATAAAAAAATATGTTACACGGTGTTATTAATGTGTTGCTTCCTAAATATAAACAGGGATTTGTCTAGTATTGAAAAAATCATCTTTTTCCTGTCTTAAATACTGCTGCAAATTAAGTATATGTTTTGCATTGGCTTCTGTTAAAAGCGATTGTTGAGAACCTGTTTTTTTTTGTAAACCTTAGCTCTAATCTTTAACGGAGCTAATTGATTCTATTTTTAGTATAGTGCTGTAAGCGTGTATCGGTTTTGCTCGCAGAGTGGCGTATGGTAAAGGTTTTAAAAGAAGAGGAAGTTTGTGTCGCTGGAACTATCTTTGTAGTGCTGTACAGTAGAGGAGTGCATTAAGCCGTGTTAGATTAATGAAGTCCCTTCACCTTTCTGTGAGGTTTGGAATCAGTCTGATTGGCTATGACTGCAATTTCCCAAATACACAAATCATGTTATGTCTTGTAAGATGCCTTCACCTCAGGAGCTGCTCTGCAATCCTAGTTGTCTTCCATAGATAGGCAGTCAACTAGAACAAAAAAGCAGTTCATGAACTCCCTGTCAAAGCAACGTAATACAGGCTTAAATAGTAAGAATGATTGCAAACACCATACAAACGGAACATTGAAGTTCAATATTAGAAGGAGGTGGTTACCTGAGATTCTCGTTGTTTTGTTGTTTTGGTGGGTGGCCTTTGTGCACATGTGTTTCATTCCAAAGACAGCCTCATCCCCATTCTGAAGTAACGTTTCACAGGATAACATCCAAACAGGCCAAAACCACACAGACTCACACAAACCAACCATGTTTGGTTTTGTTTTATTATTTTTCTGTGTGTTGGCATTCGCATTGCAGGAAATATTAAACCATGCTATGAATGAGATATAAAAAATGTCTTAACAAGGCTATACTTAGCAGCAAAAAACCCAAAAGAAAACAAACACAACACAATTTGGGTTTTTCTTCATTGTTTTAAATTCAATAGTAAATGGTAAATTTAGAAATTAAAAAACTTAAACCTTTGGACATTGAGAGACTTTTGGTCAAAACTTTTCTCATAGAATTTACTTCTAGTATTTCAAAATTCAAATATACCAAAAACAAAACAAAGAAAAAACATACTGAAGCTATGAAGACTCTAGCTCAGTGAACCTCAATTCTGTTTCTGTTTCTAGATAAGGTTTGCTTTACATAAGTTGAGATGCTGAGGAGATGTATTTCCTGTAAAGTACCAGTAAGCTAACACTTTGAATTAAAGTTTCAATGAATTTCTTTATTTATTCCTAATTCTGTTTAATATTGGATAAAGAAATGCATTACAAGTAGCAGACAAGGGGTTGAATTACGATGATTTAAACTGTGTCAAGTGTACACTAAAATTATTCCAAATATGACATTTTATTTAGTGTATTCCTTCCAAAATTTCAGGGAGTACCTTTTGTTTGTATATTATTGATTGAATTGCTGGTAAAAGAATGAATCAGGAATTCAAGTCTACACTTTCTCTGCACTACAGTAGGGGTTTACAATGAGACTGGGAAGTGAAGTTTTATATAGGCCATACATGCTTAATCCTTAAGTGGCCTCCAATGGTAAAATACCAATTTAAACATTTTAGCTTACATTACTTCAAAGGAAGCATTACAACCCAAACATTAACATCACCCAGTTGACTTATTTCTGTGTAATTTAGCTTCTTATGTAAATCAACCACATGCCCTATTAGGTGAAGTGCTCTCATTTTTTATTAAACATCTGCATCCTTTACATTTGGGATTGGAAATAAAAAGACGAACATGTTTGTCCAGCTGAGTGTTTTTTTTTTTTTTCAGTGCTGTCGATTTTATTAAATTCTGGCAGGATTATTTATTATTTTATTGTTCCATTTCTTTCTTTTCCCAGCAATTCTAGGAAATACACAAAAAAAAAAGAAGCCATGGAAATGTTAAGAATGCCTTTCATAATATTACACCTCTGAGGATTCGGAAAGGTTGCTTCAGTATATGAAAAACACATTACTAGGCTGTTCTCTTGGACAGCTTCCAAAGACACTGGCCCTGGTTTAGAAAACCCTTCAAGAATAGGGCTGGGTTTTTGAAGTGAAGTCATACTTCACAGTTATTGTTTTTACCCCAAATAGGCCTTGTTTGCATGGCTTGTACAGCAAAAGAACTTCCAGAGGCTTAGTTTTTACAAAGGAATCAATTACTTACAGAGCTCACTGACCCATGCAGTCTATATATATCCAACTCTTCTGTAATACGCCCTCCAAACAGAGGCTTACATTTACGGAATTGTATGAATGAAACGCATCTTTCCTGAAAATGAGTTTCGACTCAGGGAGTGTTATCCTATCTATTTAATTATGTCTTGGTTTGCTAACTGTGTATGTATACAAAACCTGTAACTACCTGAATATTAAGTAAAGCAGACAAATTTTTTTGCCTCTTTAATTTCAGTCTTCTAATTGTATCTCTTATTTTATGATTGAGTGTTTGTGGATATGGATGAATGAATGATTCAGTGATTTCCAAACTGTCTCTACACCACCACAGGTGTTTCCATTAGCAATTTGTCCTAATGTTATTACCGTAGAAAGTAATTCTGTGTTTCTGAATAAAAAAAATAAAGATTAGTTCCAAGGCTACAGTATGCAGTCCTGCAGGCATTATTTGACTTAGGCATTCAGTCTAGCTGCAAGATCCTGAAAGCTGTGTAGTGCACTCTGCTGGAAAAGAACGCTTTTATATACAGTATGTAGAGTGTATGCAGTGCTTTCACAACAGCTTTGATTTGGATATAACTGAGCTAGCAGGTGGCATTATTAACCTCCCGCTGCTGCAGTTAGAAGTGGCAGAAACCTACCTGCTTAATGCAGAGTGACTGATTGACAAGAAGGACTCCTGTGTGCTTGAAAATGAAACTGCCATTTCAAACCACTCCGAGCAGCATAATGCCTAGAAAGAGAAATAACCAATAATTAACCCCTATTGCAATCACAGACCATGATGCTTTTTACTTGGTTTCAAAATAATGAGGGATTATCAAGAACTTGCATTGAGGGCTTCAATGAATACTTTATCCTTCTCACCCATGACATGAAGTGATATTAAACATGAACACGCAAGTGCTTAGCGCTACATCCGAGAATAAGGAATAAGCATTGTGTTATTAAAGGATTAATTCAAGTTCATATTTGCCTATGTTTTTTGTTTTTTTCTCTCTCTCTGTCATTCCTTTATTGAAATAGACACTTTGTGGTTAGTTTGTGTCTTGGAGACAAGTCTCATACAGCAAGTCATCCATGTTAATGTGGAAATGGAAAGTAACTCCTGTCTGGTATGCTATCCCCTACAGGAAGAATACCGATCTGAAGGTATCAGCTGGCACAATATTGACTACATTGACAACACTGGCTGCATCAACCTCATCAGTAAGAAGCCAACTGCATTGTTCCACCTGCTGGACGAAGAGTGCAAGTGAGTGTGAATGAAGGACTGGAGACAGTAAAAGACGCAGAGAGTAAATGTGTGAAACGAACCATTTTATATTAACCGTGCTGAAAGCTGAACTTGAGTGGGGAGGGGTGTTTTACAGTGCTTTGTATTAGATAATGGTAGACCACTAATCTTTTTCAACAGCTGAGCAACCAAGCCACTAAATTGAATATTACCACATTCGGTATATAAAAAATGTGCTATATGAGGGAAGAAGAAAAAAGAGATATGTAGTAGAAAGGAAATATCTATTTTTTCCACCTGCAAGTTTTGCCATATCCAGAACTGAGTTAGCTTTTTAATGAAGCTGACAAAGTTTACAATGTTATTGATAGGAAGTAGCGAGTGCAGAGCTGTTTTGTTGTGGTTTTTTAAAAGCTGCCACAACAAAGAGAGCTTCAGGGTTGAAAGAATATCTCTACAAAAGCTAAGTGCAGTCGGGGAATTTGACTTGTGCTTGGAATTGTAGTTTGTTATGGATTCAATCTGAAACAGTTTTCAACTCTTTCTTTCCCTGTTCTGTTGTTATTGCATTTTCCAGTGGGGCAGTATTTATGTGTTTTCAATTGATGGCTTGAGTAGTTTTCATTTCAACCATTTGAGTCCATGTACACTGAATGGTCTGAAATGTACAGTAAAGAGGACATCTGAATCAGTTTGTTCTGTTTAAGAAACACTTAAAACTAGTTTACTTTTATAATCAACAATTTACTACTCAGGGTAAGTGATTACCAATGTCAATTGATCCCATTTTGCAGTTACACAGTCTTTAATCTTAGATCTGGCAGTCCGCATGAAACTTTCTATGTCAATGCTTTCCCCTTTTTTTTTTTTTTTTTTTTTTTTTTTTTTTGATTAATGGCTAACAGTAAAGAAACTCCTGCATGCACACGCACTGGGTGTTTCACTAAAAAGGCATATTTATTGGAATGGTTACTAGAAGCATGAGCAATCAAACTGATGTCATCTTTGGTCTTGCACACTAGTGTGTATCATGCAAGAAATAATTTTTAAAAAGTTCTGACCTTATGTTGACACTGTTGTTAGCCTCCCTGTACTTTTTTAAATGAATCTAGTTTATGGTTAACAGTTATTTTAATTAATCTATAACTGTAAACATGCAATCATATGACTCTCAGTAGCACTAGAAGAAAATTGCTAGTGCTTGTATAGTAAGCTTGGAAAAAGGCATGTATGTAAAAATACCATTTTCATGATGAACTTGGATAAGGATATTTCTATGATACACACTTTACAGGTACTGAAAAAGTCCAATGCAAATTTAGTATAGGTTTTCTGTTCTGAATTTTTTTTATTTTTTTTATAGAGCAACTTGGTACAGGTATGAATTCTCACCAGAATTTTAATGACAAACAGAAACTGAGACACAAAGTGATTCAAACAAGAAGAATACATTCGAGATGAATAAATTAATTTAAGATGAAGATAAATTACATGCAACTTTTAAATTGAGAAAGAGGCTGTTTATCTTTTTGTCAAATCTTGTTGTTTTGGTGTGACGTATCCATAATAATTTTGTTGTCTTTGCGTGTTCACTTGCTTGGTACCTGTACAGCAGACAAAGACCTAGAGCTGCTGTATGTTTCTGTTCAGTACTACACAATTATTTCACTCATGTTGTGGGATACATAACCTTTTATGTCGGTGTGCTACCTGCCTAGTTCACTTGTGTTTTGTTTTTGTTTCCTCAATCGTTTTCCATTATTATAGAGTTAACAGAACAGTAAACTATAGAAGCACAAGCAAAGGATGTTGCAGTGTAGCTGGGGAATGTGATTTTTCAAGTACACCTTTAAGACATTATCAGTGACATACACTGGAGCAGATTCAATGAGAAACACGTGCTCCCTCTCCAGTGTTCCTTTTTATGTCAACCTAGTTCAGCAGAAAGATCCATTACGATGCAGCAAGGCTTTACAAATACATCATATGAAATCACAGCTAGTGCAGCAGAACTTCTTTTTTGTAACTGGAGAGCAGCTCCTGGTTATGAGCTCATGAGCTGATCTTCAGTAATAGTTGCCTTCCATGGACATATCTAAGGTAGGCTAGGTAAGCCAGTGTCTTTGTATTAGTAGGCTCCAGCACCCTCTAGTGCACATCAGCGTATTCTCAGCAAAACAAAAGGAAACTTAATGGAAAGTGGCAGATCAATAGATGGTGCTGGTTGGCTCATCTAACCTATTTTACATAGATTTCAAAATTTCAACTAACTCTGGAAAGAAGCTCCTGAAATCATATGCAAGTGCAAGAAAGTAACATGCAATAAGGAAAAAAAAAACTGAAGAATTTAATGTGACTTTGTCTTTAAACAGCATTGCTTAACTGAGCAAAAAATAACATTTGTTTAAGTTGAAATACAAAAAAAGCACATTTTATACATTTGAGTAAATGTACTTTAAATTCAGGCTTAAAAACAACCCCCAATGTATTCATATTAAACTGTGATACTCTGTGTAGGAATTGCACGGGCTTTCGGCCAAACAGTTCTAGAATCTTATACCAAGAGACAGGATAAATATTAACTTGTCATAAAAAGCCATTGATTTATTTTATTTGCAATTGCCGAAAAGATCTGCAAGTAGAAGCTAGTGTGAAAGAAACATGTTGCCGGCCTCAGGCCATTTACTGCTTTTCATTTAGTTTTCTGTTACTGTAGTTCAGTATAATGTTTTTAACCTAAAACTAATAATGTCTCATTTTATTTATTTGTTCCCCTCCACCACCTTAGTTTCCCACAAGCTTCGAACCAGACCCTCTTGGACAAGTTCAAGCGGCAGCATGAGGGAAACAGTTACATCGAGTTCCCTGCTGTTATGGAGCCAGCTTTTATCATCAGGCACTACGCCGGCAAGGTCAAATACGGAGTGAAGGTCAGTAGCTACACCTTGATCTGGTTCAAGAAAGGCTTGATTAATAGGGGTGGATGTGGCGCAGCGAGCTCTGCTCTGCTGTTTACCACTGAAAGCCTAGTTGAGAACTAGTGATGATTTCAACCTAAATCATAGTGAGCATTAGTCCATATAATGCAACAACCACTGCACAATCTTGGTACAACGTGTCAGTCTCTGCTTGAAGGCTCAGGACTGTGGTAAGGGGTGTTCCGGTCTTTTAGATGCACACACTCGCAATGTAGAAGACTAAATTAAACAGTACAGTATTACACCTCTTTTATATTTACATTTTATTATTGAAGTACATTTTACATGTCACTAAAGTGGGATATTTAATTTAAATTAAGGGGTATTTTCTACACAACATAATAAGGAAAAGTGGAAAATCCAGGCCTAGTTCCCTTACCTGTCATGATCGTTACTTGCGTAAGCACCACGATGTTAATGGATCACATGTGAAACCTGCTCCTATATATGTCTGAAAGTTACAGGTTGCTTGTCAAAGATACAATGATCTGTCACTGTAAGGAAAGGGCTTGTCTTCTTTTTCTTCTATTCCTAACCCGGTTTGCGCGTGCCGTCTGTGCAGGATTTCAGGGAGAAGAACACAGATCACATGAGGCCTGACATCATTGCCCTTCTGAAGAGCAGCAAGAACTCCTTCATCTGTGGCCTGATGGGGATTGACCCTGTGGCTACCTTCCGCTGGGCCGTGCTGCGCTCCTATTTCAGAGCAGTGGTGGGCTTCAGGGAGGCGGGCAAGCGATACGTTCAGAAGAAAACGGGTGAGTGAGGCCATAGCCTTTGCCCAGCACCCCTCTCACGCACACACACACACACACACACGCGGTCTGTGTAAATATACAGTGGAAGTGTACAGTGGAAGTCTCAATTCTGTGGGACATACTCCAAACCTGCAGGCTCATTCATTTTGTATCATGTATTATATCATATCATATATGGTAAGCTTCTTAATCCCCCAGAAGTGCCTTTTATTTCTTCACAGGGCAGAATACTATACAAGCCATAAAACAATACAAAGATGTTGCTGGTTCAGATAACATTGAGGTTCTTTCCTATTATATTAATTTCTGTGAGACAACTTGCATCCACTGGAAAAGATTTTGCATCATGTTCTTACCTTCATCTGTTTGGGGGGGAGGGCTCCCTGAAGAAAATTAGAAAAAATGTTCTGGAAGAAAATAATGAACACAAGAACGTTGTGTAAAATCTTACAATTAAATTAGGTACCGTAATAAGATACATGCATACATAAATCATTTCATCTACATTTGGGACAGTTGCTTTTAGACTACCAGCAAAGCACCAGTCTCCCAGGAGAGATTTCGTTTCAGCAGCACAGTTATCTCCTGTAAGCAGCAGAAACTCCGCTGTGCTCTTTAACCCCTCCCAGGGCAGTGTGTCTATAGGAAGCAGTTGTAACCAGGCATCATCATGCTGTGGCGGCTGGCATTGTCTGTTGTGCTTCATAGAGCCTCCCTGTGCATAGTGAGTGAGTGAGTGAGGCACTGAACAAACCCGGTCACTGGTCACTGCACACCCATGGAACAGCCACCTCAAATTCTCAAGGCATCATTGTAATGCTACTTTAATTAAAATCAATAGGAAATATGCAATACTCTGCAACTAGTGGGTCTTTGAAGTACCACCTAGCACAAATGTGGATTTCTTCCACGCAATGGGGACAGAGTATTAATGGTTACACTCTGATGCCCCATCTGTACTTGGAGATTAGATACTTCTGTGAGTTGTATTTAGGCTGCATGCTGTACATCTGAGTTTAAGGTCACTGGGATAGGGTGACTGAAACAGAAAATGATACACAAAGTGATTGTAAACCACGTTAGTTAAGATAACTGTGATATTTCAGATCTGTACCTAACTGCTCTTTAAGCTAGAGTAGACCAACACCCTTGTACCTAATCTCCAGACACCAATCAGAAGTTCTAGTCTTATAGTCTTCAATTATAACTTGTGACAGTTACAGATATAGTCGTTTCCTGATACGTGGCCTCTGTTGTTGGCAGGCCTTAAATGGAGAAATGATCTGCATGGACATAAAAAAAAAGGTCCACATTGTCTGTCGATTTTGCGTAAGAGTGGCACTCTTCCCTGGGTACCGGCGAAGTGAATCAGTAACCAGGTGGTGTCTTGGCTACGCTTATTGCCTGCAGTAATTGTAGTTTGTAGCTCCTGCAGCTTTGGCTCTGAGTAGATATCAATCTGTTCTCAACTCTTCTAACTCCTCAGTAGTGATCAGCAATATATTCAACAAGTTTAGTTGTCAGTTACTCTGGAGAAAAAAAAAAAGAACAAAAATGCATTTAGTTGAATTGGTTTTATAAGCTGGCCTATCAAAGGAAACAAAGACCCAGGGTTGCTTTTTAGCATACACGGAACTTTTTATAGCATACAAGTGCTTTGACCTTGCATACTGGAATTAGTGAAGATCTTGAGTGTGCTTCTTTGTGCAGTAAGGAGGTAGTGGTCCCGCTGCGCTGCCATTCCTGAGCAGTTGGGGAAGAGTCATGGACAATGCTGTGCTGTCACCAGCCCATGTTCCCAAGCTGATGAACATTCTGATATAATTGTGAGTAAGGGTGTAGCAGTCGTCCACTCAGACATGCACCTCAAGCAGTAGGGATAGCAGTTTACCTCCACTGTGAAAGAAAGCTAACCTGAGATCCTTTTCTCTGATTAAACCAAAATCGTTGTTTATTTTTTTTTGCTTGTTTTTTAAATGGTAACATGGAGTGAGCTATTGAAAGCTGCTTCCACTTTAAAGTTGTGTTGTTTATACAGGGGTAGATGTAATCTAAATGGCAGAGGATCTAAATACTGCCACTGTTTGAAATAATTAACGACATGCACTGTTGGACGTTTGATTTTCAAACCTTGGTTCTTTAATAACTATCTTCAAAAATTATTTAAACTATGGTGGCATTTAGATGATTGTTTAAGTTATGGATGCAGTTCTGTAATTGTGATCATATGTTCCTTGCACTATAGCAGTTTTATTTAGAGTCGATTTATTTAATGTTTCTGTTGATTAGTTTCCTGCTTTAGCTCAGCTGCTGCCAAGGGGAAAGAAAACATATTGGGAGAGGGGCTTCCTTTGCCCTGCCCTTTGGTCTATTTTTCAGTTTTATTGTAAAGGATCAAGGAGACTATTTCATAGCCTGCTTACTCACTTACTTGCTATGTTTCCTGTTGGAGCACACTCCTGCTTCCTGCGACTCCATAGAACAAAGCACAAGTAGAATAGGAGGCACTTGACACTGCGCCTACACACACATATCATAAACATGTACTTGTTGATTCACAGACCCTGATTAGCACTATCCGTGGATAACCTAATGTTACTTCAGATAAGGTAGTGCAAGACCTGTGCTAATCAGGCTCTGTGAAACCAGCTGGTAATTTTTTGTTTTTTTTTTTTTTTTTTTTTTAAGCAAGACATTGTTCATGATAATTTTGAAGCTTGTTAAAAAATTAGGGTACAGGATACAATCTGCACAATCCTATCCTGACCCGAACACCCCTTTCCATTCAGTCCTGGGCCTCTCTCAAGCAGAGACTGACAATTCTTCTGAATTGTGCCTGCTGTACTTTTGCAAAATACACTAATGTCCATTGGGTTGAGACTACCAAACTCATTTCAACATGAGCTGGACTCAAACCCAGGCCTCCAAGGCTAGGATTGGTCTGCAGTGCCCCTAACCCCCAATATAGTAACTGTAAATGATAAAAACACACCTGTATACAACCAGTAGTATTTACAGGGCAGGTTTGATGTTAGTAACAACTTTAGAATTCAATTATTGTACTTGGTGTTTTTATTGTAGAAACCACTGAAAACTATGTTTTGTAGATTATTTCCCCGTTTGCCAAATTAAATAAAAACAAAACAACAATGTGATATTTGACTCCAGAGACCAGAGGAACTTGCTTTACAATAGCTGGCCAAACAGCTGTCAAGCAAATTGCTTTTGGTCAATAACACAGAAAATTAATCGGCCTTCTGTATATTCACCAGAACACTGAAATACAAAGCCCGCCCTCACAACTAGAAATGGGACACTCTTCTGAGCTGAGATTGTTCTTCAGTCTTTTTATTTTTTGTTTGTTTGTTTTTTGTTTTTTTTTTTAATTAAGATTCCGTTTAGTTGATGTAACAGATTTTAACCATTTCGAAAGACATTGTGGTTTGGCTAATTTAAAAAACCAAATGAAGGCAGAATTCTATTCTGAATGGCTTAACTATTAACATAAGATGTATTATAATTTCATGGTCAAGAATTTGAATAACTTATTAAATAGTATGGTAACTTATTAAAAATGTGCATGGTGTATGAAATACACTTTAAGACTATATTTGGGTACTGTTGCTCTGTACATTATTATAGATTACTATTAAAACCTAATCAGTTTAGTATGACAGCATCATATATTTATTGCAAATGTGACACTTTTTAAAATTTTCTAGACACCTTGCAGATAGTTCTCTAGTAGAGCTCTCTCCTATCCCTCTCCTATATAATCTTTCTCTTGTCTTCTCTCTTTTTCTTATTTTATTTATTTTGCTTCCTAAGGGCATGATGATGCAGTTCCATGTGCGGTTTTGAAAAGTGTGGATAGTTTTAGCTTTCTGCATCACCCAGTCCATCAGAGAAGCTTAGAGATTCTGCAGAGATGCAAGGAGGAGAAGTACAGTAAGGCTGCAATCCCGCAATCCTCTCTCCTCACTACACTTACCCAGCCGGACATGGGGACCAACGCCATTCATTCTGACACTGCCTGTCCTTTCAAATTCCCAGCTGAAGAAACTCAATTAAAAGCAGTCTGCAAGGTTGATTTTAATTTGGATTACAATTTAAAAAAAAAAATACAAATTGAAATACATAACAAAGTACTGTGGACCACATGGTATAGCTGAATTGAATTGTATTATTTTAGACCATCTAAAACATTTCCACCTACACGTATGAACCATTGCAGTTCGAATACGGTTGTGTTTCTGATGTAGGAAGATGCTGCATATGTTTTTCCTTGGTTAAAATGCTGTTCTTATATTTGATGATATTTATGGCCATGCCTGAAGGATTAGGAGAAATCTGCCACAATTACTATGTAGGTTTTAAATTAATCTGCCAATATCCAGTAGCCATGAATGTATAAAGGTAAATTGCTTTTAAATTTACACAGTGCCACTGTGATGTAGTAGAAAATATTTTCTACTTCATCGAATTGCTGTGGAATGGGCAATGTCTGCAAGTTGCCCATAGTGGAAAATGCAGGCCACTATCTTTTGTTGTTTAAGAAAACAATTGCACAAATAATTGGTGATCTTGCAAATCTCAAAAAAAGAAGACTGTATATATATTTTTTAAAAAACAAAAGTCTTGGAGAAAAAAAAAAAAAAACAGGAATGCAAGCTTGGGCACAGGAAACTCCATTCAGCATCTTTTGACAATCCAGGTGAATTGAAACTCCGCTGGTAAAGTGAATCCGAATGCAGTTGGTCTCCACTTCCATCCATGCGCTCCTATGTTTGTTACTCAATAACCCGTTCTGCATGAGAAGCGGGCTCCTCTGTCCGCTTTTTTTTTTTTTTTTTTTTTAAATATGTATATAACTAATACTGGCCACTGATGCCAGCCTCTACACAGTGTGTCTGGATGCATGGAC
The DNA here is from genome assembly GCF_017654505.1 of Polyodon spathula. Taxonomy (NCBI): domain Eukaryota; kingdom Metazoa; phylum Chordata; class Actinopteri; order Acipenseriformes; family Polyodontidae; genus Polyodon; species Polyodon spathula. The sequence continues at coordinate 22,622,868 of NC_054552.1, forward strand.
AGTAACACCACTCGGGCTGTGTCATGGAGTGTACCACCAGTGGATTAATTACTGAACCCAATGTCTAAACCCATCCTATTACCCTTCTTCCATTGTGAGTGTGGAGGAGGTCTCCCTTGGCACAGGCTGGTCTCCCCATTCTGATGGGTTTTACTCTTATCTAAGGTTACAGCTGAGGGGTTCACAGGACAGAGCACCTAGATGGTAATGTATGGAGATCTCAGTAGAGCCGCCGGTGGTGTACACAGCCACCCCACCACTACCTCCATGCATCATTTTTGAATATTCACAGACCCAAGTCAGCACTAATCTTCCACTACTCAATGATAACATAGGTGGGGTAGTTCAAGATTAGAGCAAACTGGGCTCTGTGAAACTAGCTGTATTATTTTTAAGATTAACATGATCTAATGCATGGGTTCCCAAGCTGGGGCCCGTGGACCCCTGGGGAGCCCAGGATGGTTTCAGAGGGGCCACATTTGTTTTTCTCCCATATTACCCTGACAAAGCATTGTTCCCCAGAAATGTATCGTTTGTTGTATAAATATTTTTTTCCTCCAGGTTAAACATCTGCTATTGTTTCAGTTTGTAAAAAGCAAACTAAACAGTGTATTTTTATTTTATTTTAAGTGACACCACTAGCACGACAAGGTACAACCAATGTACTTGCATCAACATTTTATGTCCCTGCATTGTACTTTTCAGTGTATGACTATTTATAATAAATATTGCTCTAGTTGGTAAGGAATGAAGAGAACTTCCAGAAAATAGAATGTACTATTGAGAGAGTCCAGGATAATTTAGAATTTTACAAGGTATACATGCATCCTTTGCATAGAATCAGCATACAGACATAACATATTATATAGTGACTATAAAGCAATACAGTCTAAACAAAAAACAGATCAAAAGTCACTACAATAAAGAACCTTAAAGTAGCCGTAACTAAAAAAAAAAGAATTCCAAAAATCTCTCCTCTCAAATGTGCATTTTAATAGAAACCTGTGTTTGTATTGCATTTTAAAACATGATACTCTGGTACTACACTAGGTTAAAGAAACTACCTGGAAGTCTGTCACTGTTTCACTTCCTAGGCTATTTCACCTCCTTCATCAAAGCTTGTCAGTTAACAGAGGACGCAACTTGTTGGTTAATTTCTGTAAAGAAGGCATTGAAAGGGTGGAGCAACTTCCAGGTGAAATAATCATGGAAGTGCAATATAATCTAAAAGCAAGGCTTGCAAACAGAAATGTTTAACCAAGTGTAAATTAGTACCAGATATCCTGTTTTAAAAATGTGCTCTGTAACTGCACATTGGAAACTCAAAAATACATTCTGTAAGTGCTATAGATTTGTGGGATTATTTGTAGCCGCTTGAATTGGATTGCAATGTACAAATAATAGGGATCTACAGATTGAAGCGCACTAGTAAAAGGTTGATTATGTACTCTTTTGTCATGACTAAAAAAGAAGCACTAAATTCAATCTGGATTACTGAAGTTGGTGTATAAGGGACATAAGTTAATTGGGCACGGATAATTGCACACGAAATGAAATGCCCCCTTTCTATTCCTTCAATAATTTCTAATATTGCGAGAGCTTTTACAGATTTCGGCTGTATATATGAAAAGTGGCTTGCACATGATTTCCTTTGTTTGCCTTTGAGTTGCAAAACGTTTTGCTTTGATTCGAAATTTGATCAGAATAATAAATCACTTTGCTGAAGCAATAGCTGTTTGGCTCGGCTTTCGTCACCTTTAAAACTCCAGACTTGGCAAATAAAGTTGAATGTGTTCCAATATTCAAAACAGTGCTGCAGCGCTGTAATTACAGTGATTTATAAAATATTTCCGCAATTAAGAAAGCTGATATTGTCTTGATGCCGTTCTCATGAAATCACACCCAAAAAAATTGATTAAAAAAGCTAATTTCTGGCCCGGAATTGGGATCCCTCCATACTAACCGAAGTCTGTGATGAGAGAGAGAGAGAGAGAGAGAGAGAGAGAGAGAGAGAGAGAGAGAGAGAGAGAGAGAGAGAGAGAGAGAGAGAGAGAGAGAGAGAGAGAGAGAGAGAGAGAGAGAGAGAGAGAGAGAGAGAGAGAGAGAGGAGAGAGAGAGAGAGAGAGAGAGAGAGAGAGAGAGAGAGAGAGAGAGAGAGAGAGAGAGAGCCTCCACTCTATCGATTTAAATTCACCCCTTAGGCATGAATCAGGATTTGGGACAAAAAAGTATTTGATTTCTCCTGTACCCCACCTAAGAAGGTAGATTTAATTAGATCATTTTTTAGTATTGGGGAAACGCCCTGGATTTCTTCAACCACCTGTTTGCAGCAGCAACCACGGAAAGATGGTTGATGCAATCACGAACAATTCCCCAGTGCAGAAAAATAATATTATATAGGCCAGCTGTGGATGGTCAAATCGACCCCTAAGCCTGGAAAGTACAACAGTTAAAGAGAAACTTGGTATGAGCGTGAAATTCCAGGAATAATATATTCCTTTTATTGTTTAGGTTGACTTTTCATTACTTTGACTTTTTAAAGAACGCCTGTGGCCTTAATAGAGCTCTCAGAATCATGTCTAACCTCCAAGTACATCTAGTAAACCAGATTATAACTGTTAATTATCCCCTGGAAGTAAGAAATACCACATTGAATTGTGTGTCGTTTCTTAGTGTCACCGGGTTAGGTCACACTCTATTGTACCAAGTGCATTTCAGGTTAGTCACCAGGTAGTGATGGCTGCAATAGAAAATAATACAAAGTCAATCTACACAATAAGAAGAATACTGTACGTATCCAGCATTTCACACCCATGGCAACTTGCTGAAGTGAATCTCTGGTTTGATGAAGCTGGGTCTTGATTTCGTCTCGGTGTCTGCTCCTATGGTATTTGCAGATGTTTTCATTAATGATTGAGCGGAAAAACATGAAATCATCAGGAAAGAAGATGGGGTTCGTAAAGCAACTTCAGAAGCTGACATGCTAAGCTGCCATGCTGGTCATTGCTTGGATATTTAGCAAACATGAAGTAAGAACTAAACATATTATTGGAATTTGTAGAGAGTATGGAGGAATCCTCTCCAGGACAAGACTGGATTACATTAACACAATTATTTGCCTTTTGTTTTGCCTGCTCAGTTGGTGTTTGTTTGTGGTTGTTTTTTTATCTTTCTTTCTCACAGTCTCATCAATAAAAATCTGAGAGATTAGCGAATGCCAGTTGTTGTTGCTGTTGCCCAAATATTGGATACTAATGCGTTTTACTTATTTGAATGTCTCAAGGCAAAATCTGCCCTCCAGTTGAGTAACCAAAATGAACCATGCATAAAATTGAAACCAATAAATATGTTTTGGTGTACAGTTTACATGACTGGCATTCCTGCTTAGGAAGGGTTGGCGTATTGCATTCCCATGTACCATGCGCTAACTGATTTGCGTTTTCATTAGGTATAACACGGAAAAGTCCCAGAACACCTCTGTCAGACTTGCAGGGTGCTAATACCATCAATGAGAAGACACAGCGGTAAGCTAACTGCACTATGATATCATTGATTTGCATGGCTTTAGTTTACATGTTATGGTTGTGTTGACCAACTTCTGTTTAAAATTGTAAATCGACACTTAATCAGTATCAATGCTAATACCTTGCGAGTATAGTGATGTAGTGGGTATGATGTGTTGGGTCATAGTTATGTTATCAGTTAGCTTATGTGTAGCCATTGCTTCTCTTTTTAATGAACCTTTATTATCACACTGAAGTTGTCTCATACATTCATGAGTAAACAATGAAGTCACACATACTGCCCCCCCTGTCACACACACAGGAACTGGAATACTGTGCAGTTGGGGTTTCTGCTGCAGTGGCATCAACTCGCCACTCTTACAAGATTGTTTTTGTTTGGTAAAGCCATTGTGTTAAAAAGCTGCTTAACGTGATTTTGTTAGCACACTTCCTTGGTTACGAAGTGACCACTAAGCCCTTTGCAGCTGCTTCCTGTATGATGTCAGACATCAGAGATGCATTCATAAGGAACCCAGGGACAAGTAAATATTCAAGCACTGCAGTCACTGAAACCTACTATAAATGTGTTCCTTATACCGTGGCAGTGTTAATTAGAGGCAGGCTTAGCTGGGTTTAAATGGCTTGTCATACCTAGAATTAATAAAGGATTACATGCTGTATAATAAAAAAAATGCATTATTAAAAAATATGTTGCTTATTTTTTGGCATGCAATTCGTTCAACGCAGGTGTCTCAAATGGCCACTAGCAAATCCACAGGGCACTTAATACAGGATTAATTTGTACATATCGAGACAGTATCAATTCGAAATATATTCACTTCCAATGGGCTTTTGCTTAATAGCACACAGTGCGATCAGAGGCTAAAGTATTGCATCTGCACTGTAGTTGTAACCAATGTTTATGTTCATAAACTTTAAACACTCAACCTTGAATTCTTATGCCACCTTCAGTGTGAGTAAATTGCACAAATAAACAGGAACATCGCTTTTACTGCACCCCCATGTGAAAATCACTTTTTTCGTACAAGCAACAGTTTTAAACATGCCATTACTCCAGTTCTATCACAGTAAAGCTGGTTTTCATTGTTAAGAAGGCCTGGCATCCGGTTAAGAAAAACACCCTGGAATTCAGTTCTGTCTCCACCTTTTTTATAGGCTGTAAAGACTGACCATCAGTTTCTGGTGGTTATGGTCTTTTCTTGCAGATAGCGTGGAGTGTGTGTGTGTGTGGAGTTGTATTTATAGGTGTTGATATAAGGAGGCCCTAGGAACAGGCCTACTAGTTCCCAGAAAGGGCATTCTGCCCATGCTGTGCTGGGGAAGTGATGATATTTACATCCGCCCTCATATGCTGTGTTAGAATGTGTCAGGACTTTGACTCATTTGTTGTAATAGCATTCATAACATTTTTGAACTGTAAAGTATGCCATTATGGGCACCCAAATGTAGTTATTATTTTGCGGTGAGGGGTGTCTCACTGTAGAATTGTGAAATTTAGGACCTACCGTGCTTGTTGAACTGTCTTCAGCTCGCTGGGACCTACTTTTGCATAAGTCCAGGTCTGATTGCTAAAGGGTATAGTTTTACATAAACCCCTTGAAAGGTATCAAGTTAGAACTTCATGCAATACAACATACAAAACAAATACAAAAGGAAAACATAAGTGTATGCACTTCAGGCAACATGTGACCGTATTTATTTCAGGGCTGGAACATCTTGTTCGGCAAACAGAGCAGTAACCCCGAATCATCTTGCCTTTCCCTTTCAGGGACTCCTTGAGCCTGGGCTGGAACGGGCGCAGTGTTAGACAGGGCAGGCTCTCCTCCTCCGGGTCCTTGCTTGAAGAGGACGGCATCTTCATGAACTCCACTAGCAGCAAGCTGCTGGAAAGGGCGCACGGTATCCTCATGTAGGTATTGAACACCTGGACCTGGGTGAGGGGGGCTTCACTCCATTTTGGTAGCTCTGTTCATGATACTTCAGTCATGAGCACACATGTTACACGTGTAGGGTCCTCATAATGTGTACTATGTAATGCTAGGGATGACAGAAGGACATAATCAGTATGTAACAGTCCACATTTTGAAATAAATAGCAGAATATCTAAATATGAATATCTAAATAGCAGTGCCTATATACTTGAAAGTGTTGCAGTGCAAAAATTGTACCAAAATGACTTATATTGCAGTACCAGGTAGATACTACTTTCTGGTAAATTCATGTAGAGATTAAATAATATTCTGTTATTTTTAGTTTTAGAAAACAGAAAACAGAGGTGTATACTTGGCATTGGAGCTGGTACATCCACATTTATTTTTAGCCAAGTCATTAAATACCTGGAGTGATGTGTACTCCCTGCCAGATCCCATTCAAGGTTTCCCAGAACTTTGGCTGGTTGCAGTCTAGGTGGTTTTGTTAATGAAAGACATGCTTTAACCACTAATAAAGTGCATTACAAAACAGACATTTGATCTGTTATGGTTTGCAGAATTAGAGACAGATATTTTGAACTATGGGAGATACTTTATTATATAAGAGAGATCAAGCATCTTATAACCACTGCTGAGAAATTATTTTTTACATTTTTTTGTTGCCAGATCTCATTTTGGAATCTATCGTGTATTCTTTCAAAACCAATGACGCAATAACCAGGCGAATTGCACTGTTCCAAATTACACCACGTGGCTAAGCAGATGCGATGATTGGTTTAGGTTTTAACCTCTTTTCTATACATTGTATCCTCATGCGTGGAATAACTACAGTAATTCAAAGTGTATTCTCTGTACCCGTTAATGAAAATAAAACAAAAACAAATGTTTTTCTTTTTCTTTTCCACAGGCGGAACAAACACTTCAAGTTAAAGCCAAGCCTACCAAAGGTAAGACAAACTAAAAAGAGGGAGTGTTTTTAACTAGTAGAGGGGTGTGTGGAGGCAAGTCTCCAGCATTTTTATTGTTAATATTAATGCAATAAAACTGTTATCTTTCAGCACTTGCTGGATGTGAAATCCCTGAAGTATCTCACAAGCCTGACACTCCAAGACCGCATCACTAAATCTCTGCTCCACCTGCACAAGAAGAAGAAAACGCCCAGTATAAGCGCTCAGTTTCAGGTGAGAAGTATTCTTTAGCACAGGATTTGAATTGCTTTTTTTTCCTGTTACATTGCTACTGATGAGAAATGTAGCTGCTGCATTAACAGCACAGAACACCCAAAGCTGTCTGTTTAGTTGCTGCAGCACTGCCAGTCACATTGCAGCAGACGCTTCTTTAAACAGATTGAAAAAAAGGGTTCCAGGGTAGGTGGTGTGTGCAAGCAAAAAGAAAAGCTGCATAACTCCTGGTGAGAATGTGTCTGAAGCTGGTAAAAATGGCTATTTGACCTATTTTTTTCTGCATGCGGTGAGTGACCTAGATAAATAACATGAGTATCATTATGCAGCAACGAATCACTGGAAGGATCCCTGGAAAGATAGAGGCCAGATCAAGCAATTTAAAGCCTTGAACAATAGCTGCAGACGTGTGCGGGTAGTGGGGATAGGTTTGTAAGGTTGACAAGTTAGAGTAGGTCACACTTTTGATTCTAGCTAGGAGTCTAAACAAGCTCTGTTGGGCAGTAAAAATAGTTTTGCAAGCTTTTACAGGAGGCAGCTTTTGTTTTATTTACCCTACTGCCATTCTACTACTGTTTTGACAATAAAGTCCACACTCCCAGAACACTTTATACAAATCCCTTGTATACAGATGCCAGTGCTGAACGTGATCTTAAACCCAGGTTTCTTGTTGGTTATTAAGAAGAGTTTGTGCCGATTTTATGCTGCCCTCTTTGTCAGAATGACCAAAATGTACCTCCTTGTTTTTTTCTTGGAGAGCTTTTAATTTGAAAGCCCTCCAAAGACATAAAAGTATGATGTCATGTCTGTGCTCTTAATTAAAATGGATATAGCCCTCCCTATAAAAAACACTTTACATGTTGAAATAATTTATTTTTATTTCTAACCGCATTACAATGGTGAATGTTTTGTGAACACATTTTATTGCAATAACATCAAGAGTAACACCGTAGTCAAAAATTATTATTTATTATTATTATTATTATTATTATTATTATGTTAAGAAATATTTATGTGTGAAAGATTGTTCATGTCATTCACCAGAAGTAATTTTCTAAATTCAAAACATGGACCCTTATGCATTTATTGTGTCCATCCGGCTAGCTTTCTTTCACACTTTACTGTACTTAACTGCCTTTGTCTCGTATCTTCTCCAAACCTTCTAACATAGACCTTTAAGTTTGCTTTTGTGTATAACCTGATAAATTGTTAATTTTATAAGGTCTTCGGTATGTGTGTGCACTGGTTGTCGATCAGTGTCTTATAGAAATTTTAAAGAAGAATATTTTTTTTGCCACATACATACATGGCCAGTGAGTTCTAATTTCCACCAAGTGTTGACATATAATATAACAGATTTATATATAGAATATATAACTGATGACTTCATTCTATTCAGTAAACCACATATCCTGTGTGTGTGTTTGTTTTAATCTTCTGAGTGCGAAAGTGAATTTATAGCAACCAAAATAGCTGTACGCCCTCATGGAGTCAATTGCTCTCATAACGGGAGAAATGAAGTTCATGTTGTGTTTTATGAAGTTCAGTTAGTGGACTATTCCTTGTGGAGATACTTTAGACATGATGCAATTATTCGTCATTATGAATCTATTCTCCCTATTTGAAGTAAACGCTTTCCAGCTAATACAGCCCAGGGCTGTAGAAATTAGGGTTGCTAATAGTTGAGCTATTAAATGTCTGAACATTTTGAATATTTTTCTAAATGTGTAACCATTGTCCATGTTTGGTAAAGATGTCAGTTGTTATTTTTATTAAATAATATGTGTACAGTGTAATGCTATTTATTTTTTCTAATAAATATTTTGTCTTTTGCGCATACATAAAGGCTATTGTGCTTCATATTTCTCTGTGAATTTAATGGACAATGGAAACTAATTTTATCAAACCTTTGTTATTGTACCTCACAGGTCAAGTCCGTAATTATCATACCAATCAATGTTTTTATGTTACGTGTTTAAAAATGACTATAATTGAACAGGTGTGCAATTGCCTTAAATGTAGTACAAATGCAGTCTCATACACAATGTTTGAGGTGGAAACAACCATGGGACTTCATCTGATGGTATTATGATACAGATATTCAAAATATGTCTTTGTTTAAACATTTAGGAATTTTAACATCCCTAGTATGAATCAGTTTGGTCTGCAACCCAGGCCTGCGCTGAGTTGGTTATAGTAAATCTTTTTTGATCCCTTCGTGGTTGCATGGATCTCTCCAGCAACCTGCACACTTGGGTTATTCTGCAAATCCAACAGGGTAGCTCTAAAAAAAAAAAAAAAAAAAAAAAAAGAATACTGGGTACATCGGACCTCTTCATCCGTGCTGTATTTCATAGGCAATAAAAATATTGTTGTTGTTGTTTTTTTAATGAATTAAAGACATTACAAATAAAGGAACTGTTCAAAATAACATTTGGAAACACAGATCAACAAAAAACAAATTGGGTTTCATACATATGCATACAGTATTTTTAGGTGTTATTCCCCCCCACCCCCACCCCCCCCGAAAAAGTGGAACTAAAAAGTATGAATCTGAATGTATGAATCTGAATTGAAAAAAAAAAAAAAAAAAAAAAAAAAAACCATCAATAGCATGTATTAGGTAATATAATGTTGTTTTTTTTTTGTTTTTTTTAAGGCTTCCCTTAACAAGTTGATGGAAACGCTGGGACAAGCCGAGCCCTACTTTGTCAAGTGCATTCGCTCGAACGCAGAAAAGGTAAGGGAGTCCTTGCTGAGTTATTGTGAATACTACACAGTCAGTTTCAATGTGTATTTCTGAAAGCCCTGTTCTTGCCTTTGCAGCTCCCCCTGCGTTTCAGCGACACCTTGGTGCTGAGACAGCTGCGTTACACAGGCATGCTGGAGACTGTCAGGATACGACAGTCAGGGTACAGCATCAAGTACACCTTTCAGGTAAGAGAGATAGTTTCTGCAACATCACATACATTTTTGGTTATATCTTGAATTGCTCTTCAGGGGTATCAGAATTGACAGTAGATCACAGTTATCAATACGCATGAGACTTTGGTAAGTAATACCAAAATCGTGGGAGCCATTTTAAGGTTATGAAGAAATGGGCATTAATTCTGAAAGTTCTACTGTGTTGTATTTGGCAGGCAATATGTATTTTCATTGTTTGCATGTACATGTAAAAGGAAAGAAGGCATTAAATTGTGCATTTTAAGAAATACATTTGGAAACGCAATAGGAGATTAATTTCTCCTGCCCACTGCACTCCTTTGTGTTAAGTTTAGTGGACCAATTTTTGTGATGTGTGCAAGAAATACATTACAATACAACTTGTACGTATATTGCGCCTTTCACATAATGAAAGACCTCAAGATGCTTTACAAAAGCAATACATCTGTAATAAGAAATAAATAATATCACAGTCCTCATGGTATGTTCCTCCGTTTAATAAAAACTTCAACGTGAAAACCAAGTCGACCAAAGTCTCCGCCACCTTTTAGTGTTTTAAAAAATGAGACTTAAGAGTGATCTTGTGAACATCATCCCTAGAATAGAGGCATGTTATTGCTATCAGTGAACCCCAGATAACTCGGAAAACATCTCTTGTCCACACTACTCGAGCAGCAGTTGAGAGTGTCTGGACGTAGGGTAGAATGCCCGGCCTTTGTGGTGAGCTCATTATCTAAGCTTGGCCTTCTGTTAGTAGAAACAACATGTTTCACTATTAGCTGCGTGTTTGTGCGGTGATGTCAGGGTGCTGTAATTGTCAGAGATATCAATAACTCAACACAGATATGAATAAAGGTATTTAGAAAGAGCATCTTTTGTTTTTTGTTAGGTTCTTTCAACAGGGATATTCTAGGCTTGTTGGCCTCTTTACGCTGATTGGCGAAAAAGTACCTTGAAGGCCCCCGAGTGATAAGAAATGGTATTCAAAGACTTCCACCGAATCTGTGTGTGTTCTTTTTGTTCTTGTTTTTATTTTTATTTTTTTTACTTTCATTGGGAATATGATTATCACTCATTAAAAGGACCTTACAGATTATCTATACTGTCAGGGCATCCATTGGTTCAAGATAAACTTGATATGGGTGTGAAATGTCAGGGTCTTTTTAATTTATTTATTCTTCTTCTTGTTAGATTCACTTTGTACCATTTTTTTTGTATGTCATCACATCCTGGTGACTTTTTAAAACTCAGAAGTTTAAAGCACCCCTGTGTCCTGAACAGAGTCCTCAGAATGATGTCTAGACTGTTTATGAATCAAGTTCATCGTAGTATAATCATTAACCTGACCCCATGCAACACTCCATCCAGTTCATGGTACTTGAACCTCCAGTTCAAGTAAGAACACTTGTGGCTAGTGTGGTATTTATTTATTCCACTAGGGGCAGTGTGTTTCAGGAGTACCAGCTACAGGCTGGACAACAGTGTACCTGAAGCACAAAGAATATTACACTGCATTAGTTAAGATAATTCTGGCCATTCACACTCATATCAAGCTTTAATATGGAAACAGTACAGGGGTATGTCGCACTAGGCACTTCAAATGCGAATGGTTTTTCTACAGCAGACCTTCAAGTTCAGAATTATACAGCATCATTTTTTTTGCAGTGTCTGTTGCATGAAAAGGAATGGCTGCCTCAGTATCATTATTTTTCTGTCTTTCGTTGGCAGGATTTTGTTGACCATTTCCATGTCCTGTTACCTGATGGCACTGGCGCTTCTCAACACAGCATTCGAGAATACCTGAGCCAGGTGGACGTCAACCCAGACAGCTTCCAAGTGGGGAACACCATGGTATGCACATTGCAGCACTGCCTTTCTTAACTTACTGTTACATCAAGTAATAAGAGATTTGATTTCTTACAATATTTGGGTTATTCTACCAATAGCAATATACAGTAGGTCCACGTTAACCCTAAACACAGATACTGTAGTACAGCAGCAACATATGTTGAGATGTTGGTGGATAGAGTAGGTCCAGATTACTTTAACACAAAATTTGGAGTTCTTCCCACAGCATGACACTACAAGGGTGGAAGTTAGACTTTGTAGGGCATTGGTTCATTTTAATTTCTGGTTGATGGAGTGTGTCCATTTGAAAAAAAAAAAAAAACAGTACAACATCCTAATAGACAATGCTGAGATATGGTACATGGAATAGGTTGGAATTATAGCACAGGTGGTCTCAACTTCACCGCCCAGTGGAATCTCAGCACAATGCTTGGATTGAATTCTAAACTGGAAGCTGTTGTCTTTTGAGATGCAATGTGTGTGGGTGTGCGTTTGTCCCAGGTGTTCATGAGGGAGGTGGAGAGGCAGAGGCTGCAGGACCTGCTACACCAGGAGGTGCTGAGACGCATCATCATCCTGCAGCGCTGGTTCAGAACACTGCTGGAGAGGAATCACTTTCTCGGCATGAAGCAGGCTGCTACTGCTATACAGGTGTGTGTGCCCTGCCCTTCTTGAACAACTACAACCTGGGAACAGTCCTCCGCTGTCACCCAATGCAACATTTGTGTGTGAAGCTTGGTTCAGACCACAAAAAGATCTCATATCAAGTATATGTGTCAGTTTTCTAGGGTCAAAATGAACTTCAGTTGTCCATCCTGAATGTCACAATCTGTATATTGAACACTATTAATTTTCCCCGAAGCTTCCTATTAGATTGCTTTTAGGTATAATGCAAAAAGTTGTTGATTCTGTAGATTCATGTAGTCTCAAGATTGAGTACCCTTCTTGTATGTATGTATGTACTGTATGTGTGTACTAGCTGGTATTATAAAGATGCCTATCACCCACAGTCTCTAATGTGGGGAGAAGGACCTACTTGCATCTTATCTACAGCACTTTTATGTTTTGTGAAGGAAAAATTTAATAATAATGTTTCTGTCAAAATACTAGCACGAAGTAACTCAGAAGTGTGTTGTTACTACAATGTATGTTTTACTTGGCTCTCATTTATCTCTGAAGACTAGATTGTAAAGAATCAGTGCACTTTAAGGACATTGGATTTTACCTAATGACAGCTACCATCTCTTATGAAAAAGTATATTAAAGTTTTGTATTTAAGTGTCACCCAGGTGGACATACAGGACTTTTGACCCTTCCATATATCCACAAGACCCCCCCCCACCATGCTGTGGATTTTCTGTATGAATCGTAACTTTACCTTTTTGATTCGTAGCGATGGTGGCGGAGCTACAGAATGAAGCAGACAAGAGCAGAAGCCGACGCCGACCCCGCCCTCCTCCACGGAGCTGCCACCAGTATCCAGTCCTCGTGGCGAGGATACAGGGAGCGGAGGAGGTTCCTGCAGATGCGGGGAGCTGCCTTCATCATACAGAGGAGCTGGCGGGGGTACTGCTACCAGAGAGGGGAGGCTGCAGTCTGCATTCAGGCAGCTTGGCGCAGGTGCAGAGAGAGAAGAGTTTACAGAACACAGAAGCACAGGATTATACTGTTACAGGCAGCTTGCAGGGGATACCTGGCTCAGCAGAGGTATTAAATTAGCTTGCATTTGCAAAGTGAATGGCAACATATCCATGAACTGGCAAGTGATAACAAATACTGATATACACCACAAACTTGATTGGATCAGGCCATGGCCATCCTTATCCTAGAGAGATCACATGGCCTTTTAATGCTGTTTGCTCTACCTGCTTTTATCCTATTCTTTGGACATTTCAGAATGATTGCAAACATAAAAATTAAATTACATTAAACGTATAGACAGGCACAGTGGTGTATACTGTATTGTCAGAAATGTGTCAATTCCAAAATTGCTAAAGAGCAAAAATGTTGAAATGCGATTTTACTATATTTGTTCCACTTTCCTAACTGTGTTATGATGTTTGCTCTCATTCTGAGTGGCTAAGGGTTATGTTGCTCCAGTATTGAACTACTTTCTCAGGTAGGGCTGGCAGAGCTGAAAGGTCATATTGTCATATGACTTGAATAGAATAAGGAAGGGTGTTCAGTGCAGGTACTTAATATACCAGCAAACCAACTGGATAATCCTAGATTGTAACCAAAAATAAGTAATAAGTGAATTGGGTTTTAATGAGTTTTGCTGTCCACCCCACTGCATTCCTTTTGCAGTGCCACTAACTGTTATGGCTGGCAGCTGGGAGAGGTGGGGTTGGAACAGCTGGTAGATTCTCCAAAGCTGTCCCTGGTCTGAGTCTGATCCAGACTCAGCAGTGTGGGCTAGCTTAGCAAGTGTGGCATACTTTTGAGTTTTGTTGCTTTCACCCTTCCTACCACTGTGAATGTTAATGTCCTAATCCAACAAAATGTAAAGTCCTACTGCCAGTACAGAAACTGAGTGATTAGGAATTAAATTTGGTAAGGTTTAGCAATTATACACTTAGAACCACAAAGACAATGATTTATTTAATTGTATAAAGGAGTGGGGTTGAGGTATTTAAGCCTCTATCATAAAAAAACACAGTCTGGCAGTAGTTATGTATCAAAGCTGCTGTCACTGAACCTTTATTTTTGCAGATTTTTGCTGACGCCATAAGGAAATAAGCTACTATGGCTTCCATTTTGCAGTCATGTGACTTCTTGGAATACATGTCTCTTGCATGTAGTGTAAATTGGTTTCTCTTTATTTTTTCAGGTTTAGAGACCTGAAAGAGAAGAAAATGACAGAAAGGCAGCTGGAAAATGGACAGAGGAGTCCAACTGAGGAGGAGGAAGAGACATTTGGGAACAAGGACATCCCGGAGATTATGGGAGTGGATGCCACCAACTGGGAAGACCGCTCCTATAAAGATCGAGAAACCTTTCTGCGCAGACTGAGCTCAACGCAGGAATGTAACCAAGAAGAAACGTCGAGAGACTCTCGCTCAGAATCTCTGGACAGGACAGTAGATGATGATAAAGGTGGTCAGGGTTACACAGGGGTTCTGCAGGAAGTGGTGGTTAGAGAGAGGCCAAAATCTCTGGATGACCCCAAGCAGAAGAAAGTGGTCCGGGCAAAAAGAGAGAGTCGTAGAATGAGGGAGCTGGAGCAGGCCCAGTTCAGCCTGGAGTTGCTGAAGGTCAGGTCTACTGGTGGGGTGTCTCCATCTGAGGAGAGAAGGTGGTCCACCGAACTAATCTCCCCGCAAGGCACTCCAGATAGCGAAAGCTCACGGGGCAGCTTTGAGCTTTTGAGCATTGATGACTATCCAAAAGTCAAGCCTGCTTCTGCAGAATCGGAAGAGACTGGCTCTCTGTCCGGGTTGCTAGAAAATCATGATATTTTATCCAGCAGCCCTGCATTGCCTGATAGTCTTCCGACAGAGTCCGTGATACTGGATTCTGAGCCTCTGTCCACCAGTCCCTCCTGTTTGACCCCAATCCCTAAGATCGAGAACAGCCTGCCCATTTTCTACATTCCTCATTCCAAGAACTCCACTGTTGCCCACAGGACCAGCGAGGATTCTGCTGCAGCTGGCAAGCCAGCTAAAGAACGGAGAGAGTCAGTCCGGAAGCCAGTGGTGGTTGTGATCAGTATGAAGAAAGACACAGTGCTGGATGACGAAAGTCTAGTACAACAACCTCCCCAGATGCGGGACAGTGAGTCTCAAACAATAGAACTCCCTACAATGTCCAGGGAAGCATGTAGCAGCAGCAGCGTCCCGGGAGGGGTTAACTCAGCCGTCCTTGAGAAACTGGAGAAGCTGAATGTGGAGAAGGCTGAACGACAGAAACAGCAGCAGCAGCAGAACGAGAAGGACATGATGGACCAGATCCGGCAGCAGAAAGAGATCCTGGGGAATCAGCGCAAGGTCTTCGAGCAGAATGAGAGGGACATGTTCGAGAAGCAGCGCGGAGAGGCCCTGCAGAAAATCGAGCAGAGCCGACGGAGTGGGCCGCCACAGCCCGTAGCTACGAGCTCCAAGTCTGTGGAAAGACCGCAGTCCCTCCTAATCACCCAGGGGCCGTGGGAGCCCGGCGCACCCCAGGGTGTGTCTCCGTCCGCAATGGACATCCAGATCATCCCAACAACAGACACTGGAGATAAAGAGTCCTTCCACCCACTGGCTAAAGAGCGTCCAATCAGCATGTTTCTGGACCGCAGGGATGGGCTGAGTAGAGCTCCACAGGACCTTGAAAAGATGGACGGATGGACCCCCAAACTGCATTTGGAGACGCGGGATGGTGCTGCCAGGAACGAGCGTATTGGGCAAGCCAAAGTTCAAAGTCCGAGCATAGACAGCACAGCAATTGACAGGCCCACACCGATATTCTTCTTGCCAAAGGACAATAGGGTTGCATTCACCAAGTAAGGAGTTGGGTTTTTAAGATTAGATCTTCCTAATGTCAACGAGTTTGTTTCAAAGCAGAAGTTCTTTGCTGGGTCTCTTAAACTGAATTTAAATAAACTAATTAGACATACATTTCTGATAATGCCTTCATCGCTGTGATTTTACTTTTGTAATCTATTATGGAGCATGTGTAGAGATATGGATGAATTTCCTACTCCTTCATAAGATCTGGTCATCGCGTGAAGAAACAGATATTTTGTCATTCTTAAGCCATTTGCTGAGAACATAATTTGAAACATTTGTCTAAGTTACTTATTTTCTTCACCTTTTACCTATTTTAACTATTCGATTTAGCTAGTTTTATGACACATTATATAAAGCATTGTTCCTTATATAAATATATTCAGCTTTAAGTTAGCAGGCATTAACTTGTCTACATATTACGACTTCTGATTATTCAACAACTTCTGATTATTCTACATGGCCAGATGTTATCCTTGGTACATCTGTCATATCTACTGTATGTGGTGAATGCTAAAAGGCTTGTGTTTAAATCCCCATACTAGGGATTAGCAGCAAATAGAGAGGGTGGTCTTTGACTGAAATTACTTTTGCAGGTTTGAAAAGGAGTCTGCCAATCAGGAGAAGTCTTCTGTCCGTCGGAAAGAGGGGCCTGCAAGTATGAAGCTTGTAAAAGTCCCTGGACAGAAGGGGCGCGAGGTAAGGGGAGGGTGGGGTGGGGAGGGGCGAACTGGAGGTTTTAACTGAATATGTAATCAAATGATAGGAAGTTCCAAAATCTCTGACATAATATGTAAGCAAGCAAGAGGAAACGTCTGACCACTCTATAGAACTTGCTGTGCAAATTATTTAATCTTACCAGACAAGGTGGGTTGGCGAATACCTTGAACAGCGCTTGAAATAGTGCGGTCAGACAGTCCTTACTCAGTCACTGTAGACTGCTACGCTACACCCCCTTTCACATCATAGCAGACTTACAGCATTGCCAGAAAGCAGTGTCTGTTCACTACCAGGAATGTATGTAGAGCTCAAAGAGCATTGTGCAAAGACAGCTCTCATTGATGCAGGGACACACAACTCCAGCCCCCAGAGCTCTGACAGGTCCAGATATTGGAGAGCAAAGCAGATTAACCAGCATACAGTCCTGGGATAACACAGCCTGCTATTACACTTGAGGACTGGAGTCGTCCACCCCCTCATGCTACTAAACTAGTACAGTTTGTAAGGGGCTTGCTCTTTTACAATGTATCAGCTCTAAAGAGGTGGGAAAGATCGCGTTTTAAGAGTTTGAGGCAAAGAACTTTTTACACTTGTTGTGTTATTTGGTTAATTAGGTTGCGAGACCAGCCCATAAAAAGAAAGCCCGCATGGCGCGGACACGCTCCGATTTCCTGACCCGAGGTACAAACCCAGAGGGGGAGGGGGAATCGGAGGAGGATGAGTACGATGACACCCCCATCTCGCCCCCTCTCTCCCCCAGCCGGCCCTGCCCCCGGCCGGAGCCCCTGGTTCGCAGTGGGCAGGCTTGTCACAGTGACTCAGAAATGGTAATTCAACGAACCAAACCCACCCAGACCTTCTCTGGTGGCGAGCCTCACAAGTGGGAGCATCTCTTTTTGCTAACCCCTTCAGCGCCGCCTGGGTAGAAGCGCAATACTGACACCTAAAACCGCTTTGGTACTGCAGTTTTTATTTTCTTTATTTTTTCACTGTACTTTCAATGGGGAAACATGTATTTTTTTGGAACACAGCTTGACCTTTCTTTCACGTGTAAGGCATCAATGTGGCGCTACAAATCCACTATCTCTTCTATTTTATAGAACAACCTTAATTTGTGTTTCTAAAATGATCAGGGCACTACAAACTGAATAAACTTCTTACAGAAGGTATCCAGCCAGTAACTCTGGAGTCTGCAGGTCAGCTGGATGAGATCTAGGCAACCATTTAGGGGGTTTACCTTCACCAGTTCATATTTACCGTGAGCCTAGTTGCTGGAACCTGATCATTTTAGTAACAAAGCTCAACAATGCAATTAAAACAAACAAATATATATATATATATATATATATATATATATATATATATATATATATATATATATATATATATATATATATATAGTGGTAGTCATTCTTGCCAAGTGGACCATTTTCAGGGGAATAAACTATATAGTCTGGACTTGAGATTTGGCACATCAAATCTTGTCTTCATCCTTGAAAATAAATTTATATATATATATATACACACTACCGATCAAAAGTTTTAGAACACCTCCATTTTTCCAGTTTTTATTGAAATTTACGCAGTTTAATGTCTCAATGTACACTGAAATTAAAGCATAGAACAAATAAATAATTGGAGATAAAAAAGAAATCATGGAATCGTTTTGTTTAACAAAATTTAATCTAAATTTTTGACTCAAAGTAGCCACCTTTTGCAGATATAACAGCCGAACACACTCATGGCATTCTTTCTACAGTGGAAATCAAATATTGTTCGGAAAGTTCTTCCCAACACTGTTGCAGAAGTTCCCACAAATGTGTTGCTTTGCTTTCACCCTTCTGTCCAGTTCATCCTAAACCAGGTTGATGGGGTTTAAGTCTGGAGACTGTGCTGGCCATTCCATGATTTGAAGCCTACCGTCTTGTTCTTTTCTTCTAAGGTAGTTCTGACATAGCCTGGAGGTAAGTTTTGGATCATTGCTGTAGGATGAACCCTTGACCAACTAGGCGTATACCAGAGGGTATTGCATGGCGCTGCAAAATTCTGTGGTAGCCGTTTTGGAGCCACTCACTCTGCAAGTCGCCGACTCTGGATCCAGCAAAAGAGTCCCAGACCATCACGCTTCCTCCTCCATGTTTGACAGTTGGTGTCACACACCGAGGAACCATCCTTTCGCCTACTCGATGGCGTACAAAAACCCTGTTTTGATTCATCGGTCCATAAGACCTTCTTCCAGTCTTCAGTAGTCCACTGGCGGTG
Organism: Polyodon spathula; assembly: GCF_017654505.1. Taxonomy (NCBI): domain Eukaryota; kingdom Metazoa; phylum Chordata; class Actinopteri; order Acipenseriformes; family Polyodontidae; genus Polyodon; species Polyodon spathula. Next base: position 22,641,764 of record NC_054552.1, read on the forward strand.
CTTCATGGCCCAGAAAAGCCTCTTTTTCTTATTTTGCCATCTTAGCAATGGCTTTCTTACTGCCACTCGACCTGTCAAACCTGCAGCTCGAAGTCTTCTCTTCACAGTTGAAACTGAGACTTGCTTACTTTGACCAGTGTTAAGCTGTGCCTGAAGGTGTTGTCCTGTGAGCTGCCTATCACGCAAGCTGTTGACTCTCAGAAACTTGTCTTCTGATTCTGTTGTGGTTTTGGGTCTGCCAGACCTCTTCCTGTCAGAGTTTCCTCCAGTTTCCAAGTGCCTTTTGATGGTGTAGGAAACTGTATTTACTGACACCTTGGCATTCTTTGAAATTTCTCTAAAGGAAAGACCTACACTTAAGGGTTTATAATGGTCTGTCTGTCTTCCTTTGTTAATTGCCTTTTTCTCGCCATTATGATAGCAATATACTACTTCCTGCAGTACAATACTGTCCAAATAATGCTTAAGAGGGTGTAGTAACACAGTCTGTTCCAACACTACTTTTATACAGACAGAGGGTTTGTAAGTAATCAACAAAAGTTGGGACACCAGTAGGAATTGTTAGCATCAACTTTCAAGGCTTAATTTACTTCCATTGCTGCAGAACAGCTGTAAGTTGTTGACCCATTACTTGTTCTGAAATGTACATTATTTTTCAGTTTTTGGTAACCTAAACTTTTTTTTTTTAAACCTCTGGCAGTTTACCGCTTACCTTTGTACCATTTCAGGTTATTCACTGGACTTAAACTGCTTAAATTTCAATAAAAACTGGAAAAATGGGGGTGTTCTAAAACTTTTGACCGGTAGAGTGTGTGTGTGTGTGTGTGTGTGTGTGTGTGTGTGTGTGTGTGTGTGTGTGTGTGTGTGTGTGTGTGTGTGTGTGTGTGTGTGTGTGTGTGTGTGTGTGTGTGTGTGTGTGTGTGTGTGTGTATATATATAATGATCTGTATTATAAGTTAGCTTATCTAAGTCTCAGTAACCACTCGACATCGTTACAATTGAAAGTGGCATGTGTGCCAAATCTCATCATAGAACTACCGATCTAACATCCTTTGAACCTGAATCAAAGTAATATTAACAGGTAATTATTAGGATATATTTTATTTAATCATCTCTCTTTCTGATGTTTATAGTCATTCTTAATGGTCCTCAGAATCTCAGTTCTGATTCTTCCTTATTTCAAAGAAATCACAAAATGGGGCCAGCAATGTTAAAAGGACACCATGTCGTGATTTGTTTGGGATCAAGAAGTACACAGAAGGAGACAATGCTGCAGACACAGAGTGTGCCAGGTGGATCTGAAAAATGATTCAGATTTAAAAACTACTGAAATTAAAAATATATTTTGGAAGTATAGTTTTAATAATTACTAGGTACCAAGTTGTATATTTTATTATCCTTACTTTGAGAACATTAGAATATGAAAGGGGTATTTGCTAAAATATAATCAGAAGTTTTTAAGAAATCTAATTAGGACATTTAAATCTGCTTCACCTTCATGTTGTCTCAAATGATCTTGCTTGATAATGAGTGACTTAACTAGTATGCATATAGGTCTCATGAGTATCAAACCACTCTGAGCAGAGTGTATGGTGAGTCTATTTAAAATTCGGAGTGACGGCTTTTAAATATCTGATGCAATTTTGGATTATCATAAATCTTTATTTGAAGCCTTTACTGCCACTTAGCACTGATGTCCAAAGCTGTGTTCTAAACTGTTTCTCCAATCAGTCAATCAGTAGTCCTTGCACTGGATAAAACACGTTGCTGACAAGTCTGGGCTCACCATCACCAAGCTATGAAAGGGGGGGGGGTCACCTGAATGAAGGGAAACCTCAAGTCATCCATCACAGAAGCAAACAGCTAGCTGGAATAGCCTGGTTAACACCCAATCATTGCATGCAATAGCCTATAACCGCTTTTTGGGGGCGCACTTTATTCCACACTTTATTATACCCTTTTTAATCACTGCACATCCATCACTCCCTCACTTTGCGGGCTGGGTTTCCTGTGTCTTCAATATAACCGGGCACATTAACTTCAGTTTCACCTCTGCCCTCCTATTGTTTATTTAACATGTTCACTATTGTGTGTGTGTGTGTGTGTATATATATATATATATATATATATATATATATATATATATATATATATATATATATATATATATATATATATATATAATTTCAGAATTTGTCTGTAATATAAAAGTTTGGATAATAATGGTTTTACTGTATCACCTAAATAATGCATTTGTTTACAAAGGTGTAAGTGCACTGGTGCTGTAACATATATTGCATAGAACCTCATGAAGATGAATATGTTTCCTACAATTCTAGTGTCTCCCCAAGGACTGCAACTTTGTACTTAATTAAGGAAATCTGAGGTTTTCAAGGCAATGTAGTGGAGGGACTTTCAGTTGAGCCCCACAGGTTGTATGTGCACATTGCTCTCAAATAATCTGTGCAGTGCTGGTCAGTCTTTTGCTGCCACATGCTGGGTTTAGACAGTAAGTGAACTGAAGATTTGTGTCACCCTGATTTCAAATACACAGTGAACAGGTTTTAGTTATTTATCCTAAGGAATAAAATGTATGAAACAGAACTGGATAACCAAATCCAACACTTGCTGTCATTTTAAGAGGTGTTATCTTTATTTGATTTATATTGTTAAAGTGGTGTCCTTGTAAATAAAATAAAACCAGGTAGTCTTTTCCAGGTTTGCGTCTTTGTGCAGCATGTTATGAGTTGGTATGTTTTGCAGCCTCTGTACTCAAAGGCTGAAGTGGTCAGTTACCCCTTTCCAAGTAAATACATAGCCTGAACCCACTAGTCTGTGCAATGTATATACTCAGCTCTTTAAGAGCCTGTTATATATTGGCTTTCCAAGTGCATCTTTTAAAATGTAATAGTTAAGAATCTATGAAATGTTGGGAATGTCAAGGCTTGTGAGCCCATGGCTTTAACTTTAAGTTTTGAACTTGCTAAGAAATGTGAATTCTGTATAATCAGTCAGTCGTACTATACTTAAGAATTCAGCATGGTATTTTTCAATGTGTACAGGTATAGCTATTTACTGTAGTTGTGCTACTCTAGTGCTAGCATGTCAACTTCTGGACCCTCTTCAAAGGAAAGTTTATTAGTAAACTCTTTAATAAACAATTAAAGAAAATATCCACAGAATTCCCTGCAGAACAACAGTGTTGAGCAGGTAAAGGTGGGGGTCTTTGCTAAAGGTCTGTATTGAGACATGTTTATTTAACTGGAATTTCACAATGAAAGGTACCCTTTAAGCAAATACGTTATCCTCTTGTATCTTCTGTTCCTTCTAGCTTGTTGCTAAACGCCAGTTTGAGTTTTTATAATGTTTTTTGTGCCAATCCATTTGAAATTGCAGCCAGCCTCACAGACTGAAGACCAGAATATGATGCATAAAACTATGTCCTCTGGGGATCTTGGCAAGATGGACAGCATGAGGAAGAACGCCAACACCGATGGAAGGTAGGGGGAGTCGAGTACCGTAGTCAGGTATTTGAAGGAATCTGCTAGTTGTGTTTTCATATTTAAAGTCTGCCTGATTTTACACTCCAAGTAGCATTGGATTGAACCATCTGAATGATAAAAAATAACTTCCACAGTGTGGATTGTAACAAGGAGGAGTATATCATGTGGAAACTCTTATCTACCACACTTCTCTAGTGCTCTGTGAAGCTCAAATACAAGTGCTGTAGGTTTTCTGTAGGGTTTTCTGTTACTGCAATGTGACTGTGCCCATAATGCTGCGGTGTATGTTTGTAAGCATGCTTCTTGCTTGCCTGCAGAGTGAGAGGGAAGATGCGGTTCTGGGGCAAGACGAAGCAGGGTGATAAGAAGCTGTCGAGAGAGAAGCTGGCCTCCCAGGTGGAGCAGCACGAGCTGCAGAGGGAGCACGAGGGCCTGGACATGGGGCTGCACATGGGTGACGGTAGTTCTCCTCAATAACACTTCCACAGCAAACTCAAAAGGCTCATGTATGGTATTCAGACAACATGAGGTCCAACCCTATATAAATAAATCTGCAATAACTTCTGATTAAAAATCAGTAAAACACACATAAATCACATTTTTAACCTAATACACATGTAAACAAAATCATTGGAAACTTTTGAGATGAATAAAGCGGGAATACAAAAACTGTTTTTTATTTAAAAGTACAGAATTTAAAATGAATCCTTGTGACTTAGAAATAGGAAAGAAATGCCACCACCCTTCAGATTTATTGTGATTTTAAAAATATATATGTTTTGCAATAAATGTTGGCAGTTGCATTTTTTCCCTTTAGAATTGCAATAAGGCACAAATGAATGATAACCCATCATTACTGGGCTGTGTTTGTGGGTGTGACTGTGAGACGCTTCTCTCTGCAGGTCCGGAGCGGCAAATGACGCCCCCGCGCAGCCCAGACCTGGCCATGGAGCGAGGGAAGGAGTTCAAGGAGAACAAGGAGCCCTCGCCCAAGGTGAAGCGCCGGAAGAGCGTCAAGATCAGCAGCATGGCTCTGGAGCAGGCCCAGTGGCAGAACGACTCCTTACAGATCCTCACCAGCGCCAACGACTACAAGTGTATGAACGAGTTCCTGCAGAAGAAGGTGAGCCACTGGGCACTGACCTGCTTACACATTCACAAGCCCACAAACAAAACCCTGAATCTGTTTCTTCATGTGAGCGCTGTCTTTAAACTGTATTACACTGTAACATTGATCCCATCTCGTAATGCTAAACAACACAGAAGCTGTTTGAAGACGGTGCTCGTATTAAAAGAAAAGCCTGCTTTGAATGCAAAGTAGGAAAAATGACCTTCAAAATGAGTGCAGTTGGGCAAGTGAGCCTACATAGGATTTTATACACATGGGAAAGCATAACAATAAAGAAGTTCATCTCTGCAAGTATACCATATGGAAGTACCATTAAAGGTGAAACATCTTCCTAGGATATATTTCATTTTTGTACTCCTATTATATAGATCTTTCTCCTTTAAACAGTGATGCCTATTCAGCTTCATTCCACAGCTAATTAATGATCCAGAGTATGTGAATAATAAATATCAATTAATTAGAAACGTAGAGAATTTGAAATCATTTGTGTGATAAAGGGAACTAATTTATACACCACTGTTGTGAAATAACTAACATTTGTTTTTAACTGAACTGTTTTTGAGTTTATTTTATGTGGAACAGAAAGCGGAGTCCAGTAATGAAAGGCACTCTGTCCCCTTCCTTGCAGATCACTGACCTTGACACAGAAGACAGTAAGAAGGACACCCTGGTGGATGTTGTCTTTAAAAAGGCTCTCAAAGAGTTCCGCCTCAATATCTTCAACTCCTACTCCACAGCTCTTGCGGTGAGTAGCCAAGTTTCAAATTTAATAACCTTGATTATTTTTTTTTATCTACTTCAAAAGGCTCGATTGGAATTTCTAAATTAAAAATTTCATGATAAGAAGATACTAGACAAAATTTTGACTTCATTTGCCCTTTGAAACATTTAAAATGGGTAATATTTTAAAGAAGTGTCTAACTTTTTATTGCCAACCTATTTGTGTGCATGAAGTACCTTCCAGGTGGAATTCTGCCACATTTTTTGCATTTGAGATGACCCTCTCTCTTGCCCCACATGTCGTTTCTGAGATGGCTATGTTTAGTGTTGACGTGCTGGCCCTGTTGACGTGAACCCTGCTCTTGCTGTTTCCTTCCTGCAGATGGATGATGGGAAGAGTATCCGGTACAAGGACCTGTACGCCCTGTTTGAGCAGATCCTGGAGAAGACGATGAGGCAGGAGCAGAGAGACTGGAGCGAGTCTCCCGTCAAGGTCTGGGTGAACACCTTCAAGGTGTTTCTGGACGAGTTTATGACTGAATACAAGACCCTGGACAGCACAGTAGGAAAGGTAGAGTGGATAGCTTGTGATGTACTACATTACATTAAGACATTGAGAAATACTTTTCATCAAAGCGATTCATTTTTAATACTGCTGGATTTCCTCAGATAACAACAATAAAACAATAATAATAAGCCGGAAAGGTGCATTTTACAATATCTCAGGGAGATTAAATATCATAATCGGTTCATGTACTGCTGTTGTACCAGATAGTGACGCCCCTGCATGTATGAAGAGTCAGTGGCTCTAAAAGCAACTTCTTCAAATAGATCGGATGCTTTTGTGAAGTGATCGTTTCTTTGGTCGTCGGTTCAAAAACCCCGTTCTTTCAGTTACACCAGCCCTATTAAATGTCTTGGACTGTTCCTATGCAGATGTTCCTTTTACTCTGTAGTAGAGTGTATTCAAATAGGAAGCACTAATAGCAGAAACTAGGAGTGGCATTGTAATTTTAATTGAGCTTTTTTTTAATCCTCCTAGGCACCAAAACCAGAACGCAAGAAGAGAAGGAAAAAAGACTCAGACATTGTAAGTCTTCAGTTCTGCTCTGTAGAAACTAAATCCAGCTCATGGGTATCTAATGAAGCATTCAGTGCCTTTTCCTTTGTTTCCACAAACCAAATTGCTTTCAAAATGTTCTGTTTCCTAATCTCCCAGTTGCTTTCCACATAGCTGAACTATGTGATTTGACATATCTGTTATTGCTTGAATCTGGGTTGTCTGAAACTGGAATGCTGTTCGATAGGTACCAGGCATTTGGCAGCCCTGACTGTCCTCACTGTGAGTCTTCTATTTCAATGCAGGTGGAGGAGCACAATGGTCACATCTTCAAGTCCACCCAGTATAGCATCCCCACCTATTGCGAGTACTGCTCTTCCCTCATATGGATGATGGACAAAGCTTGCGTCTGCAAGTGTAAGTTAATATTACATGCATCACGCTTTAGAGTTTTGCAGATGTCAAGAGAAGCTCTTTCCCTAGGGTGATGAAACATACTGAGGTCCTTCTTTAGTCTAGTTACTAAGTGCATCATAATCACCTGCGTTAAATGGAAACTGTCTGTATGTCACACTTAAATTTTTTACACAGATCTAGAGGACCACTTATCTGAATGGGATAACACTTGCTAAGGACATTCTTTAGGGTTGTTGACATTATGAGAATATTGAATTAGACAAATGATAGGGCTTGAACATACATCTATAGCACCATTAAAAGGCAAAAGACCTTCAGAAGCCTTCATTTGTGTCTGTCATGTTAGTACTGAAATGGGGTTTGCTGTCAACTAGCCAGCAAAGCACAAAAAAACCATCACATTTACCTTCTCTTGTGCTCAGTGTGCAGGTTTGCCTGTCATAGAAAGTGCTGTTTGAAAACGACAACAAGGTGCAGTGTAAAGGTATGAAGCCATCCTCCTATTTATCTGTGTGGATAACAATCTTCTAATCAACCCCCCCCCCTTATATATATCTATGGGTTGATTTGATAAACATTTACTCTGCCACAGCTTATCTTTAGAGCATTTTGCAGCACTGTGGAGTCCTCTTTGATTCTATCAACCACCTATTAGGGGTAATCCAGGGATAAAATGTTCTAATAAAACCTTGTTGTGGCTTATACCAGCTGGTTGTATAGGTTGATTTTAAATTGACCATTTAGCATTGGTTTAGTGAGTTTGCTTTTTGCAAACAATTGATTCTGAATCTGGCTTCCCCCGGTTCATCTCCGGCAGTTCGACACCGAGCTGTCCTCCAGGCAGTTTGGGGTGGAGGTCTCCCGTTTGACCAATGACGAGCGGACGGTGCCCTTGGTGGTGGAGAAACTCATCAACTATATCGAGATGCATGGGCTGTACACAGAGGGCATCTACAGGAAATCAGGGTCCACCAACAAGATCAAGGAACTCAAGCTGGGACTGGACACAGGTAAGGAGTAAAAGAGAGGCGAGCAGAGGTGTCATGTACACAGGGAGAACTACAGGGGTGTGTAGCTTAACCTCTGCTGAGCCACAAATTAGAGTAGAACCACAGAGTTACAAACACCACTTACCACTCAACCGTATACCCAGCTTTCAGCTGGAAGTATGAAGTCACTCAACCATGTGTACAATCTAGCCAGATAGGTGGTCCTACAAGTGCCGTGCTGGTAATGGAAAATCTAAAACTACTGTATCAGCAAATGTATCCAGACAAAGGGGTAGCAGATTTCAAAGCAAGCACAGGCAATTTTTCTAGGAACATTTTAGTTTTAAACAAAGCACAGGTTGTTTTTGTGTTTTTGTTTTTTTTTTTAAAGCCAAAGAAGGCTAAATGACTGTATTTGTCAGATTAAGGGTGTGGATAGCAGGTGTGTACATGTATTGAAACCAACAACCTCCATTCCCAAGGTGTTATAACTCTGAGCTTCTACTGTATTAGTATATTGCTATACAAAGTGCATTGTAAAAGCAGGTGCTGTATATTTGAACAATCAGTGTTTCTTGGGGCTTTTGTTTTTCCATAAAATTGAAAAGTTCATTGACTGGTTAATTCTGCTTTTTCCCCAAAAATAAAGTGTACCCTGTACCTCTGTTGCACAGATAATTGGTTTCTGCATTATTCTTTTTGTTGTTTTGTTTTCTGGTTAAAATTGTAAAATTGTTACAATGTTTGTTTTTCTCTGTCTCCTCAGATGTTAACAGCATGAATCTGGACGACTACAACATCCACGTCATCGCCAGTGTGTTCAAACAGTGGCTGAGGGACTTGCCAAATCCGGTCATGACCTTTGAGCTTTATGAAGAGTTCCTTCGAGCAATGGGTAAGGATGCAGCGCCCAACAGGAGCCGTTGAGGCGTCAGTAAATCCAGCAGTCAGTGTCCATGTGCTTGTTTGCATGATCTCAATTGCCACCCTTGCCTCCAAACCTCAGGGCTGCAAGAAAAGAAGGAGATTATTCGAGGGGTGTACTCTGTGATCGATCAGCTCCCCCGAACTCATCTCAACACACTGGAGCGCCTCATCTTCCATCTTGTGAGGTGCGTGAGACACCATTCCAAAACTAGCCACAAAAAAAACAAACTACAAAATAAATGCCTAAAAGCAACAATATTTGGCAATTGGCAATATGGATTTAACTGTGCTTTTCAAAATATTAATTACTATCTATCTATATATAACAAATTTTAGAAGGCTAATGGGGAGGGGAGCATGCCTAACTTTTTGTTTTGTTTTGTGAGCTGTAACCATGCTCCTAGTAGATGTCAGGCTGCTGCAGTTAAAACAGAAGTGTTTGGCTTCTGTAATAACAAAGCAAGTTAAAAACCAAGTTACCTTTCAGCTAGTAATACTGCCTTTGGATTGAACTGGATGGTAAACCAAGCCTGCCACAACTTTGGTGTGCTAGTCTAAGAACATTATGAAACTGTTAGAAAGACGTTGTATTGTCTTGTATTTCAGAATCGCGATGCAGGAGGACACCAATCGGATGTCTTCCAATGCGCTCGCCATCGTGTTTGCTCCTTGCATCCTTCGCTGTCCCGACACCATTGATCCTCTGCAGAGCGTTCAGGACATTGGAAAGACAACTGCGTAAGCAACTCCCTGTCATTGCAACTGATATGTGTTGAACAGATGAACAAGTACATAGCCAGACTAAAGGACATCAACAGCTTGGAATATGCAGAGAACAAGGCCAAGAGCAGGCTGACTCTTGTACGGCGGTCAATGGTAAGATATTTGAGATCAGGAGACAATTCTTAAGATTTGTTTTTTGAAGAAACTGTGTTTTTAAATTGGAGTTTAACTAATGGATTACTAGAGATCACTGTTTTATAAATCCACTGTTCCAATCCTAATTCTGCTCAAGAACTCTCAAAGGTATGTGGAATTCACACAATCAAAATAAGTCACAAGCAGATACAGTTGTTGTTGTTGTATCAGATGAAAGCAGCTTGCAAATGTAAACTCCCCAGCAGTGTTCTGTAGCACTTTGTAATGCACTTTCCCACTCCTGCAGGCTGTGCTGACTTGTATGTTAAGAGTATTTGAAGTTCAGTGCATTTCTCAACCCCTTCCCAATACTGTGGAAAACAGCTCCCTATACAGTACAGTGCTCTCTCATTTCATAATTCGTTTTTTCACAAGTCCAATAATTATCAGTTAGGCCATGTTGACAATAAAACTCACATCTACAATACAGATTCAAGAAACAAACTCAAAAACTTGTTTTTTTTTTATGTGCAAATCAGATAATGAAAAAAAACCACAGCACAGGATGAAGGTCTTAAGACCCACCTTCTCATCCCACTCGTATCCTTACACAGCATGGCAGTACTAATGTGTGAGGCGAAGCCACTCAGAACCTGCTGTTCAAAGCTTGGTAACTTCTCTAAAACTCACCAAGCCCATTGGTGCTGCATACGCAGCCTCCGATTTACAGGTTTTCAACTTGATTAAAATATGTCGGTAATATTTATTCAATATGCAAAAAAGTTATTGACTTTAAATTGTTTTCAGTGGATTGCTGTGAGGGCCACTGGCTGAAGACCACAGCAATCCCTAATGAGATTTTTCTATTTCTGTTACCAAATGTATTCTCTTTTTCAGTCCCTTCTTTTAGTACTATTATAAAAGGTGTGGATATTTTATACAGACTCATGAACTGAAAAAAAGCATGACTTAAATGAGCTATAAGGAAAATACATTTTACAACAAACTTTTCCTTGCACCCTTTAACTCCACCGCACCCTTTATATCGATCCTGCTCCCTGCTCAGGGTGATTTATTGACTTCATAAAATACAACTACAGTGCAGGTTTAGGAAGGTGATTTTAAGTCTGTGTTTCAACAGTCCTGATAAAGAGTGCTCAGCATTGAAATACAGTATTGTGGGTCCTTCTATATTTCATTATTTTTTTTCCAGCAGTTCCTAATTCCCATTGAATGAATATTAACACTAACCCAATTCTTTCCTCTTCCTCTTCCCCATCCTTCTTTAATCCAGAAACCTGTACTAATTGCTGTTAGATTTATGAGCATAACCCGCAGTGCGATCCCGGTATGTATACTCCATGTAACCCAGTCCCAGACATCTTAACATCTCCACCGCCATTTCCTTGTTGCGCTCCTCTCCACCATTCTCTGCCCATGTGCTGTCACTCACCGCCTGTGGCACCGCCCATGCACATACTCTGCAGCTATCTGCCCTCGTTTGCTGCTGGCAAAAGTGACATTTCTCACTGGCGGATTGAACGAAAACAATTTCCATCTAGGTGTTTTACTTCTTAGATGTGGAATGCTCCATTGTGGGTGTCTGTTTTCGTAGTGTTGACCACACCATATCGGTGAATGTGAGACCACACTCATTGACTGCTGCTGTTGAGGTATTTGTAAGTGATTGTAGCAAACAGAATTATTCCCCATTGCTTACATGTCTTTCACTTCCATTAGCTACATGGGTCTCAGATGTACAGTTCTGAAAGAACCGCATGGTAAACGTCTATTTTAAAACATGATATCTTTTACTACACTAGGTTAAAGTGAGTAATCGCAAAATGAAACTAAAGTATAATGACAAACGTTAAGATTTAAAAGTCAACTTAGAAACATTGAAAAAGACTACAACGTTTTATAGTTCTCCGTGATAAAATGACAAGAAAGCAAGCTTTGAAGGGATGGAGGCAAAGGCTTGCAACAGAGATTTCTTTAACAGACTGCAGTCCCTGTTGACGGAAAATTAAAATATGTGTTCCTATTAAACTTGCCCATTTCAACCCATAAAGTTATTGGAAATGCACAACAGGTAAGTGTTAGGTTATTTACCTAAAATGTACTTATTATGCAGTTTTTCAAAGGTCTCAGTTTTTAAGCTACCAGATACATCCAAATTTCTGCAACCATGGGAGACAATGTAGTGGGGTGATGAATACCCTTTACGACATTTCAATCAACACCACCGCAAACATGCGACTCTCATTCTAAAGAAGGCACCTGTTCGATACTCTTGTCCGCTTCCTTGTCTTTTTCTGGCACCAATGAACATGGCGCATGCTGTGCTGTGTGTAGCACATGTTGAATGTTACAGTTGTGTTTCATTAGGGAAATCTCCCATGAGATTTAAATCACTGCTTCATGTCATGCTAACCTTATTAACCTGTATTGTGTTGATTTTTATTTTGCTTTTTTTAACATGCAGCCAAACAACACTAGAAAGGTAACATATCTAGCTCTGCTTGTGTCTATTATTAATTAGTAAGCAGTTCATAACGAAGAGTAGAAATGAGTAACCCCTGCTGGAACTGTGGCAATGGTACGTGGAGCCGCCATGGGCAGTCAGGTTGGCAGTGTTTTGACAAGACAAGCCTGTTTTGGAGGGATATGTGACAATTCCTCAGTGATTACCGTCTGCAACCCCCCAGGGAAGTGGAAATCTGTAGTGAAAAGTGCTCTCTAGAATGGCACAATTGCAGGTGCTGCTGTTCTCTCCCCTGTAGGTACTGTGTAAAACGAGCATTCAGCACTCTACAGCAGTTAAGCAATGTGATGTGTAGTCCTGTTTTAAAAACTGTATCACAAAACCATTCCCTTTTTTGTTTGTTTGTTTTTTAAGGTCAGTTCGGTACCACCTGAGAGAGAAAAAAAAAACGATCTCCTTTTTAAAGTAGAGCCTCCTGCTAATCTGAACCTAGTGGTGCGAACAGATCTATAATCTAAACCATGCAGTCGGAATGAAATGCATGAACACACCTATAATCTGAACCATGCAGTCAGAGTGAAATGCATGAACACACCTATAATCTAAACCATGCAGTCAGAATGAAATGCATGAACACACCTATAATCTAAACCACGCAGTCAGAATGAAATGCAGGCTAACACAGCTTTTATTCAAATGGCTACTACTGTTCTGTTGATGAAACACAAGTATGAAAAACTGGATCGGACTGTATTTTGGTTTAGTGTCATGAGTTTATAAAAGAGCTTGAATATGTCCGTTTGCCTATTCTGGTTCACACAAATGTGTGGCACGCAGGCCCTTTGGCTAACCATTGGGGTCGGCTTTGTAGTCGCATGCACAGTGAAGGTATACTCTGGGAGCTATGATGTAAAAAGACATTAGGGAATTACAGTTTAATGTAAATTGAGTATCAGTTTTAGAATTGCCTTATAGAATTTCATTTAATTAGACACTAGGAAACAGTTGTTTTAAGATTATGATACTGTATTTTTTTTTGTCTTGTATTTGTATAGTTATAGTCCGCTCGCTGAATGTAATAACCAGTACAATGTTGTGTTACCAGTCTTGGCCATTGCAGAAACTCTATTTTGGATCGAACAGTTGTCCCTCCAAGTCATTCTGCATTGTTCATAAATCACATTTGTGATCCCACCACTGGATTTACAGATTGCTTATTAAAATGTATTGGAAAAATTATATATTCAGGAATACCAAGATATTTAGTTAGCTAGATATGGCCACCATCTTCAGGTTATTCTACAGGTCTGAGTGTACTGAATTTGCTTTTGGTTATTTATTGGTTTCTCTCATGTGTGTTTTACTCCAAAATGTCATCTTCCTCCTCCTCTCCAATAATACCCAGCTGCACACTGCATTCAGATCTATCCTTAGAGATCAGTGTGGCCCAAACTTCCATGACCTTTCACACTTGTAATTCCTTCTTTTATCTCAATGTCTGTTATGGTCTTGATCACTCTCTAATGGGGACAGTTAGGGGTCTTTGTTTAGTTTAACTGTTTAACATCTTATATTCCCCATATTGCTAATAGATAAACTGTTAATACAATGCACTCTTAAATTGGAAACGGCTTGAGACACTTTATCTGGGCATAAGTCCAAGATGAGAGGCACATTTTTACATTATCACTATAATAACATGTTAAACTGTTACATGATCATATAAATATATTGGAGTGTTTTGACATGACACGAAAAATCTTGTGATGGACGTCATATCATATTCTCCAGTATTACTTTTATATGTAAGTGTGAATGTATTAATTTATATTTTGTGTGTTAAACACAAAGTATACAATGAATTCATGTTTACACAAATATTTTTTAAAAACCCGAATTACTGCTGTAAACTTTAAACCATAGACTGTTTCCCTACTAATAAATAAATTAATAACACATATTGGATCGCTTTAAAAACAAAGAATAAATTTCTAAACACATTTATATGTCTCATTATGTATGCATTGTGACGAAGCCCATATACATGTACAGTAAAACCTAGAGCTTTTAATCTTGACATTTTCTTTTAATCGTTTAATCAGAATAGGTGAACAATCCTTATTCAATTAAAAGCATTTCAAGTAAGTACCATAAGATATGTGATTGCAGTAACTGACTTCCAAACAAATTCAGGACAATTATTCTCTAGCATAAGAGTTTCAGGAAATGAGTTCATTTCATTTCTTCGACTGATTTTAAAATAAAAATAAAATAAATAAAAACCTGCTTATAACAGCAAGTAAACCTCAGACTACATTTTCTTTTTTTAGCACAAGCGAATGGCACTGGCACCTATGTTGACGGGCTAGTTCAGGTGTCACTGCGCTGTCTCAACATGGTCCTTGCTGAGCTGGCTGTGTCTGTTTCCTCACAGGGCAAGGGCCGGCTCCGCAGGTCCAGTTATCACACCCCCTCATCCCCGGTGGGGACCCGGCTGCCCTCGGTGTCAGACGTGCCAGACGAGCGCGCTAGTGAGGAAGCCGGTGTGGAGGTGGAGCTCTCGGAGCAGCAGCAGGTGGCCATGCAGCAGGAAGAGCGAGTCCTGACCGAGCAGATTGAGAGCCTGCAGAAAGAGAAGTGAGGGACTGGAAACTGGGGCTTGCTGTAGGGAACACAGTGGAGAATTAAACACAGTCGCATTCACACACATACTACAAATACAACTGAAAAAATGATGGATACCAAATACATATTTAAGCAATAACAAGTGGATAATATCTGAGACAACGTCAAGGATGCTTTACTAGTAGTGAGGGAAACTGTTGTCTCTAAGTACGCTGTATGCGCACAGTAGTTGTAGCATTGCTCTGGCATTTTGATATGAGAGTCCAAACCAAAGTCTGTTGTCTGTTATTTGAAGATATTTAGATCCACTGAGATCTCAATTCCGAGCTAACCTGCCTCTGTTTCCCGGGAAATTGAAGAATTGCACTGACTTGTGTTAGTACTTTGCCAGGACCCTTCTCTTCTGTTGAGAAGATTTCACTGGGGTCTTTGTTAGGCTTTGCTCTCGGGTCTCATCCGAGCACGTTCTTTGTTTGCAGGGAAGAGCTGACGTTTGAGATGCTGGCTCTAGAGCCCCGTGCCTCTGATGATGAGACGCTGGAGTCAGAGGCCTCGATCGGGACAGCAGACAGCTCGGAGAACCTCAACGTGGATTCGGAGGGAGCTGCGTCAGACATGTCAGGTGAGACAGCTTGTCGGAGAAGGCTCACTGGAAGAGAGGTGGCTTGTTAGGAGTATGTTAGGATTATATCCAGAGACTTGCAAAGCATCTCTTCCTGTGACTGGAAGAATTCAGAACTGAAAATGCATTAATAACAAAAATCAAAAAGTGCATTCCATATATAGGCCTCAGTCACAGCATTGTAACAATGAACCTTGCTTTCTTAAGCCACTGCCAAATTTACTTTAGTTTTTATATGGTATAAGGTTATTTATTTAATATTCATTTCTTTATAATATGTTCCATATACACATTAGTGTAGTCTTATACACTGGAATGTGTAATAATTTATGTGAAACGCTGTTGGCGTGCTTCTTGTTATGGGTTACCAATGTTCCACATTTACAAAGTACACAATCTAACATCCCTATCCATTAAACTGTACACACTGTATTTTGGTCCCTTTCTAACTTCTTTTGTTTCACAATGTCATTTCCTCCTCAGAGAGAAGCTCAGTGTGGGCCGCTTCCCGGCACAAGCAGCCTGAATTCTGTGGGAAGACGCGCAGGCAGTTGCGGAAGCAGACTGACTCGGTGGACTCCATGGACTCAACCTCCACAGTCTCCTCCGTCTCCTCCGCCTCCCACCTGCACCAGGGAACAGGCCATCGCTTCCGCTTCCGATCCAAATCCCCGTCGACTGCCTTCTACCGAGCCAGCCCTCCCAGAGACACGACAGAGCCGCGGCCAGAACAGGGTGCGGATGAGCGGCCTCAGTTCACCAGCCGGGGGACCTTCAGCCCCGAGAAGGGAAAGCAGAAGCTGAAGACCATTAAAAACTCCCCCCAGAAGCCCCGGGAACCCCCCGACTCAGGAGGAGGGAGGAAGAGGAACCCCGAACCAGACTTCGGCTCCTCACAGCAGCTGGTGGTGTACGGGAGCAATGAGTTCATGGTGTGAGGCCACAGGACAGTGGAGGGAGCTGATATTCGTAACTTCAGCGCGGTGCCACCTCTTATCCTTTCGCACACTGCTTACTCGTCCAAATCAGCAGCGTGCAAAATCATCCATCTTACCTGCAGCCCAAGAGTGCTATTCACAGTTAAGTAGGATGTTGAAGGGGAGAGAATGGGGTGGACATGTGTTCACAGAACTCAATGGAGAAAGGCTTATATTGCTGTGGCCTTAACTGCAATTTTTTTTTTTTTGTTAACTTCAAAGCCTATGAGGTGCTCCTATGAAATGAAATGAAATGTCAAGCGAGTGGAAAGTGGGGGGGGGTGGCAGTGTGTTTACTGGGCGATATTGCTACACGAAGCAGGGGGGAGAGGGAGAAGGAAACAAGTTTCGGCTGGGGAAAGGGGGCACTCTTACGCTTTCAAGCACTCCATTAACTTAATATATAAATTATTGGCTGCTTTGTGGTTTTACATTCAGAACAATCACGCAGCATGTTTCATAATTTTTTTTAATTTTTTTTTGCCATTTAAAAGATTTTAATTTATATAATTGAATATATATATATATATATATATATATATATATATATATATATATATATATATATATATATATATATATATATGGTATAATACCGAACATATTTTAATAAAAATTGTATAAAACCGGAACACCAGTGGCTGCTGGGTAGTTGAAGCGAAATATTTATGTGTGTTAGCCATGAGGAATGTGGATTGTGGAGCTAGGGGTTATCTGTGTGTTTGTATGTTTTTTTGTTGTTTTTTTTTTTTTTAAAACCACTTTATGTTCATAGGTTGTGCTGCTCTTTACTTTTCAAGTAAGATATCGCCATCAAAGGGACCAACTTAGCTGGCCATTGTATTTTCTTTTTTTTTGTGGTGGGGGGATTCCCAGCTAAGTGACAAACGTTGTGTTAAACAACAGCATGTACCATTTAATCACTGTACAACAATAATGTAATGCATGTACAAAAAATATCTGCCAAAATTATTATTTTCTTTCCAAAAATGTGACCCAACAGTTTTCCTCCTAGACATCAGTGTTAAACAAAAAGTAACAAAACAAGGACTTGAATCTTTCTCTATTATTATTATTATTATTATTATTATTATTATTATTATTATTATTATTATTATTGTTATTGTTATTTTATTATGTCAATGTTGTAGAGTTGTTGTAGTTTTTTAATGAAAGTCCTTCTCAAGGGGGTGAATTTATTCTAGAGTTTGAAGAGCAGCGTGCGAGTAAGTGTTGGTTAAGGCTGCCACTGTCAGCACTCTTCCTAATTCATCTTTTGTATCTGCAAAAACTAGATTTTCCGAATAGGTCAGTTATGTAGAGAGTTGCCTGTAATTCCTGGAATCAGAGCGTAAACAATGTAATTTATAC
Organism: Polyodon spathula; assembly: GCF_017654505.1. Lineage (NCBI taxonomy): Eukaryota > Metazoa > Chordata > Actinopteri > Acipenseriformes > Polyodontidae > Polyodon > Polyodon spathula. The sequence continues at coordinate 22,659,447 of NC_054552.1, forward strand.
AAATGGACATAAATGTGAAGGGCTGTGAATGCGTTCCTTGGAAGTGGAGTTGCCCTGTGAACAGGTTTTCAGGTGCCGTCTGCCTGTTCACTGTTAAGTAAGGCCATGTAAAGTAAAGGGACCATAGCCTGACACATGGAGATGTTCCATGTTCTTAATTACATTAGAATTGTAAAATATATATTTTAGCGTGATCACTTGTCCGTCAGCCATTTAAAAAGGAAGAAGTCACCACACACCCAAGTTAGGCGGAATATCCTACATCAGCTACATATATGTATAAAATTTCAACCACATTCGTTTGTTTTCTTGGTGTGACGCAACATGCCATGAACTTTAAATTCAGCAGAGCTGATGATAAAAATTCGTATTAAACGCATCACCCTCAAAGGCCAGTGTCTCATAAGGATGACAGGGATTCCATTAAAGCAGAAAAATGGCTGATCTCCTTGTCTCGTTCACAGTAGAACGCTGAGCCTCTGTGATGCAAACACAGGTACCATTCCAAAAGTGGCAGGAAGTTGTTTAAGGATATAAGATTATTATAGCTAACGACCTGTATTTGTATTGCAAATCTAGATTCAGTTTATTGAATTGCAATTGCCTAATGATTAAGTTTGTACCCTAAATGTTTTTAGGTTGCAGAGATCTTGAATTCTGTCATTCTAAAAGCGCCACTCCAGTTGCTTCATTTTTACAGGTTTGCTACTTTTATCTGTGTCTAACAGCAATACGTAGACAGTATTACAGAACTGAATGTGGAGTCTTTGCCATTTAAAAAGAACCCTTTCCCAAATCCATTGCCCCTAGATGGCCACTGTCTGTTCCCCATCCTGGTTACGCATGCAGATCTATCTTTTTCTGGTAGTGTGTTGATGACAAGATACCCATAGAACCCTTTGGGACCGCCGGATGTGATTCCCTGGCTGTGCTTCTGCACCATTCTCTGTCTGAGCAAAGCTTACCTTAATTGAGAATTAGTGAATAAGTATGACTTTCAAAAATCAGGTTTCATTCGAGGCTGTAACAGGTAATTATTTTGGCTTGCACTTGAAAGAAGTCATGTATGTCCAGGAACATTCGAGGAATCAGGTGTGTTAGGTAGTAACATACCAACGGGCATACAATATGGGAGCCATGTACATGTTTACAGCTTATACCTAGTTGGCATTTAAAGGAGTTTGAGGGTTTGTGAGGCGGGACAGCCCCATCAGCACAATATCACTCTCAATTAACCAATCCTATAAAAAATAATCTAAATTCTGGGTGTCCTGCACTATTGAACAACTGAGTGCTGGTTTCAGAGCCCCAGATTGCACTGCCCACTGATACCTTAGTGCCAATCAGGGTCTTTGAAACCAGCAAATTACATAAGGGAATCTTTGCCATAACTAACCTTTTTTGTTGTAAATATATTAAATGGACAATTGACCCACAGCGGAAAACTGGGCCCATAGTGTGCAGGAGACTAACCTCCTTGAGTTACATTTTGCCAATATTATTATAGAAACCCAGTTTTACAGTGCAAAAAAAAACCTTAAGCTCCTTCCCTCCAGTCTTACACTGGTACTTTCACCAACCTTGTGAGTTTTATTTGATTTGTTCCTGAGAGTAGGTTTACTATCACTTTTCCTTGCCTCAAGTGCTTAGATATTTCTGTCCTCCATAAGGCACATGCTGAGGACCTTTCTCAAGACAAGGAAAAGAGTGTGTTTTCAAGTCAAGCCTAAATTCTTACTTGCCATTGCCTTTCTACTACAGGGTTCATATTTTGTATGTGCGTGCTTTGTAAAGGCCACAGCATAGTTTTTAGCAGCTTTCATTGCTAATTTAAATTCAAGCACTGCTGGGTTCTAAAGTGTGGCACCCACGATGCCCTCTGCTGGTGTGAGGGTCCCTGGAATGCCTATTGGATTTAGAGCCCCCTGGAGGTTATTGTGGTACAGCATGCCTTTCTTTCTAGTCTGCTCAATGATAGCTTTGGTCCCAAAGGGTTGTTTTTATTCTTGGCATCCTGCAAAAAGTGAATGTACTAGTCACTGGAAAAGGCATGCCCTGCTTTTTTTTTTTTTTTTAAATAGTAATTTATGATTATGCTTAGGGGTGTACATTTGAATAATTACCTCTTGTAAAGGATATATTATCCTGTGTAATACGCTATATATATATATATATATATATATATATATATATATATATATATATATATATATATATTAGTAATCAAGTCTAATGTTTTAACTGGCCACACCGCCTGTAAGAATTGTGTAAATCCAACTCGAGCTTTGTATTTCAATGTGAGCTATTCTGGAGACACAGTCATATGTATAAAGTGCAATTTGTGTAATATTTCTTAAAAAAATATATATCTGTCTGTGGCTGTACAAACAAGTTTATGAACAAATAATCATCAGCTTATTAAAGAAAAAAGCTGGAACAAAAATAAGTGTGTCGAGGATTTCTCCATGAGAGTGGTGTCTAGTCAGTTGAACCCGGGAACAGCAGCTCACTGTGACATTCTTTTTTCGGAAGTTTTGAGGTGAACTGTCATTTTTAAAAATGTCAGATCATGATTGACGCAGTTTATTCCATAAATCTCCATTGTAACTTAGGAACTTTAACCCTCATTAGGCGACATGTCTGAAATTACATTGTTGGTCCTTTTTGGGTGCTAGATCAACCCAAAAATAACCACCTCTGTCAGGGACATGGTCTATCTGTCTCCATGTGTCCCATAGCGTTTTTACAAGAGGGGCATTTTTTTGTGACCTGATATGCATATATTGTAGCACAAGCTATTGAGAGCATCAAAATCATTTGTTTTACATATTGTGGATACAGACCATGGACACCCACTTTTTCATGTTGCTGATAGATCTCATTTTGAATTCACAGCCTTGGCGGGGATGAATTTCACAAACATGCTTGTGCTAAAACCTTCATTTCTGCACATTTAATTACAGGCACTGAATTCCCTGCAGGTTGCATTAATTTGGTAATTAATTTCATGGTCTTGCATGTGAGCGACCACGCTGTTCCACGCACTGTGGCGGTTACATTGCAACAGGGACCCCTCAAATACTGGACACCTTATTTGGAAACCATATTTTGTAGCATAGTGCTTCAGTACATTTTAGACCATTATGTCAAATTGAATTTGTAAGTAAATAAATAAAAGCTAAGCTGATGATAAAATCCATACTGCTATTCATGAGTCTCCAAAAGCTTTCTCCACTTGCTTCATTGTTTTCATTCAAACCATTTTATAATAATAATGTAAACTGTATGACTTCAAAATGATAAATGGTCAAAAGATATTTTAGGGAGATGCGCTGTATTTGTTATATTTAGACATATAATCAATATAATAATTTAACATTTATTAGATAGTGGATGAACAACTTTATAGTAGCCAAATGGGTATATTATCCTTCTGTAGCAATGCAAAATGCACATCTTTGGACATGATGTTTCTACATAACATTTTCTCTGAAATACATTAGATCTGTATATTAAAATGTCTTAATATCTTTGATTAAAAAAAAAGACTAAAGCTATTGACTGCACTTCTAAATGTTTAATATATGTATAGGATTTCCTGCCTATTGGCTCCCCATGCTGGCTGAATAGGGATTAGCCACTGCATTTAAAATCAGAATGCTCTCTGCTCCTTGGTGAGAATTCTAGTTTACCAAACAACCTGGTGTTTTGTTTTACAAGGCTGATAGAAAACAACCAATTTCATTTTCAATGTATTTACTTAACCATAGGTGTAAACTCTAGAAACAACCATCTCATAGTTTAATACTTTTAAAAAACTGTTTTGGTCCTAAATAATAATTGCATAAAGAAGAAAAATTACAGTCATCACACTGCAGCGGTTTATCTAAAACATTACCAATATATTACGCTGCTTGAGCTCACTCTGTTTCAGTACTGCAATGTCTGCAGTAGCATAGCTTCCACACAGCCTGCAGCAGATTACTGAGTGGTGCAGGTAATATCTTCCCTTGGTTGGGTACATGGGAGCAAGCACAGGTTACTGTCTTCTGAATATCAAACCAGCACACACAATCTAGAAGTGCCAGTCTTATCTGCTTTGCTGTTTGTTCTGCTGTGATGGTGTGTTTGAGTTGCCATTCCTTCTTCGTCTCACTATCGTGTTGATTGGCTGTTTCCCCAAGCAGCCACAGTACCGGCTAGCCCAGAATTGGATCTGTTGGAATTTATGGAGAATGCACCTAACTCCTGATGCAAACACTAAGAGAAATACTGTTTTTAATCAGGTCTTTCAGGCAGATTGCAGGTCTCGTATCCAGGTGACCCCCGGTTGTTCTGGTCTTGTCCCCTCTCTAGTTCTTGAACATGTCGCAGAGCAGCTTCTCCATGGGGGTGTTACCAATGGTCTGGTGGAAGAACAGAAGTTCTATTCTTTCAGAGGCTACAAACCGCAAGGAGGGGAGCAACAGCAGCAGCTTCCCAAACCTGGACAGCAAAGACAAAAGATGTACAGTTCCCTGTTTATTATCAGCAGCTGAACTGAGTCAGTGTGTATTGTTGAACTGTTGTGCTTCATTCCGCAAAGTGTGTAATGATGGCAGTTCTCGCAGAATATAATGAGGGAAACACGGGAAGTTCTAAACCCCAGTTTGAAGTGACACGTGGGCGCTGTTGCTTAGTCATTCAAGAGACATCAAAGTAATGGTTTTTTGAAGAGTGTTTCTAAATATTCTCCTGGGTTCAACAGTGCTTAAAAAAATTAAAACCACTTCTAACTATCTCTTAAATAGTAAAAGTATTTCAACTGCAAGCTTGATTTAATCAAACTAGGGCTATTACAGAAAACATTCCTTAACATGTTTTGTGAATAGGGCTAGATTATGTACCACGATCAAATCACATGGTCAGGATAGCACCATCATCTGCTGACACAGTGTCTCTTCCAAGTGCCTCTACCCTGCTGCTTCGACGTATTTAAGATATGACCTACCTGACGGGCTGGCTGGGGTAGTGAGTGTGACTGTGCTGGCCCAACATCACCTGCGACTGATCCTGTAGGTTTTCCACCTGCTCGGGGTCTTTCAAACCACGCGTCTCTGGTGGGGGGGGGGGGGAAAGAGGATGCTACGATGAAACACAGTGAAAGAGCAACACAGGAATGTAAAACCGTAGACAAATTTAAACAAACTGAATAATCTGGGCTGGTTGTGCGGGAGGTGATATACCAGGTTTGAAGAGGACGATGGCCTTCAAGCAAGCAAACTCGGTGGGGTCGACGGTCAGGGCCCTGAAGCGAGTGAAGACCTCCTGCAGGATACGCAGATCCAGGCCGGAGATGCTGGTCTTAACCTGCAGGCTGGGGGAGAGCTCAGGCACAGAGAGCAGCGGGCAGCTGTCCAGGGGCAGGGACCACTGGATAGCACACAGGAGAAACAGCTCGCTCCATGCCTCCTCCAGCAGAATCACCTGGGAGCAGAGAGGAGAGAACCAGGGCATTAACACCAGCTAGCTCCACCAGCTCAGTCTAAAACTGTTACTTGAGATAATTAATAACAACCAGATCCCATTGGTCTACATTACCATTTAAAATAGACACTCTAGGTTGGTAAGTGATTATTTTTCTGCTCAACAAATTTAAAGTTTGCTAGTTAAAAATTATGTTTCCTGTTTAAAAACTTAACTGTGAGAAATTATCTGAACAGTTTTTTTAGTTTTTTTTTTTTTTTTTTAATTAAAAGAAAAATAATAAAAAGAAATACCTTTGATTGCATACTGCAAATATTTAGGTAGGGATGAAAATGATGGGTTTAGCCTTTAAGATCTACACTTGCTAACAACACAATTCCAAACCTCTGATACTTGGTTAAAGAAATCTATGAGCTGAACATGCCATGCTTTCAGACAGTGTTCCCATCCGCTCAACAGCTTCTTTCCTGTCAACCAACTGCATCCCCCAAATGACTGTCATGCTTTCAAGAGAAGACACTGCTGAGCTGAAGTAAGTGTAACATATTTCCTGATAAGACATGGAGACAGAACTTTCTCATCCGAATGTAGTACCAGCTATCATGTTTAAAAATAAAAATCCATATTTGCTTGAACACGTTTCTTTCAAAACAGCACATCTGAGACCTATGCAACGAATAAAAAGGGAGCGACAAGATTTCTGGCTGTGTCTCACCTGGTCTCTGAAGGGAAGGTTGGAGAAGACTGGCAAGTTTTTCGCCCACTTGACTGCCATGAAGAGCAGCCTAGCGGACGTCTCGTAGACGTTTTCAAGGCTGCTGGAGGGGTACAGAGACATCTGGTACTCTGAGGAGGTCCTCTCTGGCTCATTGCTCGTCACATCAATGTTCTCGTCCGCTAGAGGAGAAGCCACAGGAAAGAGATAAAATCCCTCTAGAGCTGCAAGCACTCCATCACGCACTCTGAGGCAGACAGTCAAGGTCTTCAGCTCATACCTGCTTTACTAAATAACAAAGTCATAATTATCCATTCCCCTCCATAAACCTAACTTGGGTAAAATACCTACAGTGGCTCTCAAAAGTATTCACCCCCCTTGGACTTTTTCACATTTTATTGTGTTGCAACATGGAATCAAAATGGATTTAATTTGGAGTTTGCCACTGATCAACACAAAAAAATCCATGATGTCAAAATGAAAAATAAAATCTACAAATTGTTCTAAATTAATTACAAATACAAAACAGAAAATAATTGATTACATAAGTATTCACCACCTTGAGTCAATATTTGGTAGAGACACCTTTGGCAGCAATTACAGCCATGAGTCTATTTGGATAAGTCTCTACCAGCTTTGCACATCTGGACACTGCGGTTTTTGCCCATTCTTCTTTGCAAAATTGCTCAAGCTCCATCAAGTAGGATGGGGACCTTTGGTGAACAGCAATTTTCAACTCTTTCCACATATTCTCAATTGCATTGAGGTCCAGGCTTTGGCTGGACCACTCCAGGACATTGACCTTTTTGTTTTTAAGCCACTCCAGTGTGGCTTTGGCTGTATGTTTGTGGTCATTGTCCTGCTGGAAGATGAATCTTCTCCCAAGTCCCAGGTCTCTTGCAGACTTCAGCAGGTTTTCCTCCAGGATTTCTCTTTACTTTGTTGCATCCATTTTGCCCTCTATTTTCACAAGCTTTCCAGGCCTGAATGCAGAGAAGCATCCCCATAGCATGAAGCTGCCACCACCGTGCTTCACGGTAGGGATGGTGTTCTCAGGATGATGTGCGGTGTTAGGCTTGCGCCAAACATAGCGCTTAGCGTTGAGGCCAAAAAGCGTCTATTTTGGTCTCATCAGACCATAGAATCTTCTTCCACTTGGTCTCAGAGTCTCCCACATGCCTTATGGCAAACTCTAGCGAAGATTTGATGTGTTTTGTTTTTTCAACAATGGCTTTCTTTTTGCCACTCTCCCATAAAGGCCAGTTTTGTGAAGAACCCAGGCTATTGTTGCCGTATGCACAGTTCAGCTGTGGAAGACAGTAACTCCTTTAGAGTTGCCATAGGCCTCTTGACTAGTGCCCGTCTTGCTCGGATACTCAGTTTTTGAGGACTGCCTGTTCTAGACAGATTCACAGTGCCATATTCTCCCCATTTCTTAATAATGGACTTTACTGTGCTCCAGGGGATATTCAGTACCTTGGAAATGTTCTTATATCCTACCCCTGATTGGTCCTTTTGAAGAACCTTATTCCAGATTTGCTTTGAATGTTCCTTCGTCTTCATGATGTAGTTTTGGTTAGGAAATGTACTAACCAACTGTGGGAGGTGACAGGTGTATTTAACCTGAAATCATGTGAAACACCTTAATTGCACACAGGTGGACTCCATTCAACTAATTATGTGACTTCTAAAGACAACTGGTTGCACCAGAACTTATTTAGGTGTGTCATAGCAAAGGGAGTGAATACTTATGCAATCAATTATTTTCTGTTTTATATTTGTGATTAATTTAGAACAATTTGTAGATTGTATTTTTCACTTTGACATAATGGACTTTTTTGTGTTGATCAAAACTCCTAATTAAATCGATTTTGATTCCATGTTGTAACACAAGAAAATGTGGAAAAGTTCAGGGGGGTGAATACTTTTGAGAGCCACTGTAATTCCAGCAATGAATATTCAGCTGTACACTGGGTGGGCAACCTAATCCATATTCAATTGTTGGTTAGCTGGAACACAATTCAGGATTTGAATATCGAGAGGAGACTTGCGACTTAAAAGTACTGGAAGATATTTGTTTTATTCCAATATTAAACTAAGTAAAAAAAAAACTTGTAGTAGCCTTCCTTAAAATGTCTGAATAATAGTTATATTTGTAGTTTAGTACACAAGCCATAGCACACTTATTGTAGTAACGAATATCTGACAGTGTATAATAAAATATTGCAATTTCTTTCATGAATCAACAGGCTTTTAAAGGGACGGGTGAAAGAACAAATACTAGGTATAATAGATTCAAGAAACCAAACAGTCCTCTTATAAGTTAAATTGAGGAAAGTCCTTTACTTTCCTCAATTTAACTTATAGGCAACAGCAACACACAGCCTCCCTGAGGCTGGAATCATTAAACAGTTTCCTCTCTGTCTCTGTCCATCACCTCTAACCATTGCTGAGTCCCATAGCCTTCCAGTCCCGGAATCCCAGTCTCGGTCCAAAACATTGCGATTCAGAAATCATTTATATTTCAAGTGGATTTGAAATTGGTAGTTCTGACAATCACAATTCAGCATATATTTATTAAATACATTTCATCAATACATGAAAGTTGCTTGCTAAACCCAAAAAACAATCCAATGTGAATCTAAACTTAGTTTGCATAATGACTTCTTCTGACAAAAATACTATAATCACTTCTAAAAATCACCAACTACATCACAAAAACTTAAGAAACACAATTTATATATACAGTGTGTGTGTGTGTGTGTGTGTGTGTGTGTGTGTGTGTGTGTGTGTGTATATATATATATATATATATATATATATATATATATATATATATATATATATATATATATATATATATAATGAAATTTAAAAAAGTGCAGCCTCAAACAAATTAATTCAATCTATACAGAACATAACAGCTGTTACTTATAATGTCTGCGCTCACCATCTTCGGGCTCGAGTTTGGCACAGGTCTCGGCAGTCATGAGGCTGGCCATGAAACGGTGGTTGTTCTGCGGGCTCACAGAGCGCTGCGAGGGGGTCGATATGGAAGACGTGATGAGCGGCCGGGTGATGACTGGACAGAACGAGGAGGTGGGCTCCCGCGTGGTGGCCAGGTGGTCCTTCTCCGTGTCCACGTCGATCGTGTCCAGGCGCACCTGAGCCGTGCTGCGCGGCTGCCTCTCGTTCTGAACGGCTGCAGGGTGGAAAGGAGAGCGTCAGCTAAGTTTTATACAGCAAGGATTATGCAGAAGTGGGTGGAGGTGTGAAACAAGTGTGTCTCCTTAACATTGAGAGAAAAGATGCCGATTTTATTAGAAGGAAATAGCTGGTGAAAAGGCCATATTTTCTTGGTTGAAACACACCTCAAAAACTGTGAAAATGAAAATACACACACACACATATATATATATATATATAGATAGAGAGAGAGAGAGAGAGAGAGAGAGAGAGAGAGAGAGAGAGAGAGAGAGAGAGACAATTACAATTGCAATAGAGAATTTTAAACTATGCCATTTGCAGATTCCGATTCTGTTTTGGAGTGACTGTGTATATAATAATGTCCTATACACGCTTCTTACTGTAGTTACACGTTCTTCTGTGCGCCTACTCTCACTCACCGTCTTTGTTCATACCGACTTGCAGGCAGCTTTTCAGGCGGCACGCTTGGCACTGGTTGCGGTGTGCTTTGTCCACTGGGCACATCCCCGTCCCTGCCTGGCACCTTAAGCAAGAAAACAAGAGAGCCATTAATGAGCATGACGTATGCTGTAAGGATTCGTGGTATGAGTAGAGGATAACATTAGGGCTGCTGCAAACTTTACTGTACATGCTTGGAAAGTTAAAATCTTTACCTACCACAAAAAAATAATAATAATAATAATTAAATCCACTATGTCTGCATAGATGACTGTGTATTAAACTGGCATATTGTTTCTCCTGCTCACCTGTAAATCAGTTTCCTTCTAACGCTGCGCTTGAAAAACCCACTGCAACCGTTGCAAGCGTAGATCCCGTAGTGCTTGCCACTGCTTGTGTCTCCGCACACTTTACACAACAGGGCGGGGCTCAGGGATTTACCGGGGGTGGGGCTTTTATCTGGGAGAGAGAAAGGAACATGCATTTCCTTGAGGAAAACAGGTGAGGTCTTACCTTCATATTCATATGTATAGAAGAATAAAAAGACAGAGTAGATCTTGCACATGGTTGATGATTATCTTTTAGTACTGCAACTGAGTTTGCACCTTTGCTTAGCTTTGTGGGATAATTGCAAATCATTGGTAAATGTGGTTTGCATGTACCGTAAGATTAAAAATAAAAAATATAAGTAATTTAGCATTAACATAGTACTTATTTTACACAGAAAAGTCAATAGTTTAAAACAAGTAATGCTTATAATTGGTTCTATAAGCGACATACAATTTATAAACAGAAAACAATTAACATTGTAATAAAAATTACATTGCTATACTGCCTCGATTTTATGGGATTTTAAACAGCATGTAAATGTAGAACCTTCTAGTTCCTTGCTGCATTTAATTGCAGACACTTATTGAACGTTTGCCATGACGTTTCAATTCTTACATTAAACTATACTGTATAGTATTCTCTCCAACGTCAGCACTCGCGTGACTGTTTTATTCTTATTATTACTCTAACCAACGTCTTTACAATATACAATGCCATAACAATTAAATACACTTAAAACTATTTCTCAATGCCCAACATTAAACCAAAACCTAAAACAAAATCTTCCAAGCCAAAAGCAAACCAACCCTAAAATACATTCAATGTTCCTCTAGTATTAGTATTTTACTGCACACCTACAGTAAAGCACACCAAAGTACTACACAACCTAAGAGAAACGCAAGAATCATACCAGGTGTGTCTAATAAACTAATGAGACTCACTATAGTGACTGAGCACACCTTCAATTGCTTCCATCAGTTGTGACTAGTATGTAGCTGTCTCTAGTCTAGGAGTTACCCTGGGTCGACTCCTCAGTGTTTACCTGCGCGACTGTCATCCATCCCAACAGCGACTGCAGATTCAGTTGGTGAGGCCGGCAGTGTTGAGATCTTTGAAAGGTGCTCTTCCATTATTGAATCAATAAAGAAATCCCTGTATTGAATGCAAGCAACAGCTTCAGACACTCTGCTAAGGGTTTGAGAACCCCTTGAAAGTACAGTTTAGTTTAGAATTATGTAAAAAAAATTCAGAATTGGTTCCCCCCCTAGAAAAAAATTAAACTTAAGGGGGGGGGATAACTTTTGATGTCTTTGTTTCCTTCCAGCAGGCAACTTTATCTTCTGAATTTTGTTTCCAACTCCTTAAAATTGTGCCTTTTCCCCGCTCTTGAAATATTTCAACGATTCTTTATGAAAGTCCAACAACAAGTTTGTTTAATATATTTTCAAATCCTGAAAGAGACCTGGCAATAGGGATGATGCTGGAAGTCAATGAGGCTTTTAAGTCAAAGATGGGCTCAGTCAGCTTCGTTCCCCCTCTCTCGCTCTTTCTCTCAAGTCACTCAAGAAAGAACAGGAGTCCTCCTTTGTGAAGGGTGCTGGCTCCTTTTGTCCTTGGCTTCTTGAAGCTGGTCCACTTTGCTCCTGCTTGGCTGGGCTTGCATGTGTCTCTGTGTGTGTTTCTCAGCCCAGAGCTCCTAAAAGCAGGCAGGATTAGTTTCTAGCTCTGTGTAAGCACATGCTTATTTGTCATCCCTTAATCTTTACTGTCTATCTAAAGGTGGATCAATCAGTCACACTATGAAGAATTAAAAAGGTGATCAATCCCCCACTGAGAAGAGGGGGGGCAGCATCCACAAAACAAAACCTTGGGGACATTGTAACTGTAAACCTTTAGCTCTGAGAAGTTCCCTCCCTCCCCTGTCTCTTCTCTCTGTGTCTCTGAATACAACATTTCAGTCAGCGGTCCTTCGCTGAATGTCTGCATTTTATAGGATGATTATACCGAACACAGATTATTGTGTTTGCCAGCCTTTAATTTGTATTGCCCCCTTTCTCTGTCATCTTTCTGAATTCCAGCTCAATTTCCTCCTGTAAATTTGATCTCCTTTGATTGCTCCCAGGTAATAAAGGCTTTCCCTGTTTACCAGGGTGCCCAGCTGCCTATTAACTTCAATTGACTTTCTTTTTTTAAGGCAGATTTCAATGAGGAGTGAGGAGGGGGTGGGCAGCAGTATAATAGAATTTTAAACGGCAGTGTTTTTTTATGTTTGGCTGGGATTAATGAGACATGTGGTTCACTTTTCTGTACCGTACTTGGGAGAATAGATCTATGCATTATTGAGCAGCCAAGGACTGAATAGAGGCTCTTGTGAGATAATTATAGGTCTTCATGAATAAAGGGCTCCATTTCGATAACAGCCTATAAAAATCACAATCTGAACTCAAGGAGGCCAGAGCAGTTTCATTTACATCAGGAGAGTGAGGGAGAAACATTCCATTAGGCTGGCTGTGTTGTTTCTCCATGTCGCAAAGTGGTTAACAGCATGCAGATGCAGGTGATCAATAACCAGACAAACAAAGATAATCCAGGTGCAATAAAGGTTTAATTGTATAATCGAATGCCTGATGGCTAACAGCAGTAAACAATAACAATGTTAATGAAGCAATACAGCTGCCTGTATTGGTTATTTATAATCAGTGGGTTTGCCCCAAATTAATGACAGTCCCAGTTCAGTTCATCCACATATAAGACAAACACCAGTCCACACTGTTTTTGCTCTAGTGCTCGTGGTGAATACAGTTCTTTAGTGACAACAGAAGTGCAGTGTGGCTGATCCAGGTTTAGAGCTGGCCTTTAGCGATAGCTCCAGATTGTGTTAGCCATCCAACTAATTACAAACAGGGTTATTAATGACAAACAAAACAAACAAAACACTCACGTTTCACAGCAGAGGTTCTGCTTCTGGTCATTTGAACCATTCACAAAGAAACAGATCACATCACTTTACGTCCCCTTTTTATAACGTCACCCATGATTCCTTGATCAACAAGCACATCCGCTCCTCCAATCCGCAGATGCCACGTCGTTTCCCGTCCAGGTCATTGAGTTGTATACTGTAGCTTTGCCCCCTTTCTAGATGACCGACATCCACCTAACCCTGGGAATAAACTGTCATGCAATTTATTCCAGGGTATTCTGTTCCCTTTATGCAGCTGCCTCGCAGGTCGGGAGGGAGATCTAACACCAAGAATCATTCGATCTCTGTCACACTCCATTAAGACTTGTACTGTAGACTGGAGTTGACATTACTCTCTGTAGTCACACATGACTGTTCCTCTGTGATTACAGCCTATAATTCCTTCTAAGAAGTTGGTGGTAGAATTGTGAAGTGAAGTCTGCTCTCCATCTCTTTTGAGTTGTTTTGTGACACTTGTAAACCTGTAAGCTTGTAAACCCCTCCACCTACTAACAACTTTCATCCAACAAAGAGATTATTTTATATTTTATATTGGCTGTCTTTTATTATCGCTGAAAACAGCAAAGTGGTCTATTGGGATACTCAAGCTGTGTTTCCACTGCCTGAAATCCTGTTCTAGACTCCATTGTGGTTGAGCAGTGTCCTGGTCCAATGATTGCCCCTCCCACCCTTTGGAATTGCGGTTCAATCAGGTCTCGGCAATGGAACTGGCCTGCGAAGCAATCTTAATGCAGTCTGAACCAGCACACGAGGACTGGAGTAGAAGGAATTTTAGAGGGCATTGAAATGGGTTTATATCTATGCATCCAAGGTCACAACCACAAAAAGATATTTGAGAATTTGAAAGTTTCTTTTTATTCAGAGTTGATTTGAAAATAGAAACTTTCTGAAACTTTTTTCTTTGAAGTGTAATATTTCTGGAACATAAACAGCAAAACACTGTTGCTAAAACCACCAATGACCTGCATACTCGTTTCAGATACTATAAGTATGCCATAATTACTAAAAAGCTGGACCAACCTGTTGCAAATTATTTCAACTCTCAAAATCACTGCCTTGCTGATATGAAGATTCTTCCAATAGAAGAAATGTACAATCTTAACTTGTTAGATAAAAGGGAAAACTTCTAGATTCACAGACTTACGATATTACAATACTTATTTCCCTATGGTCTGAATCCGTAAGACAATGCTTTTTAGAATTGAGCTCCACCTCGGAAGTGTCCATGTCATAGTTCTCTTGGAACATTCCTCTGTAAGTCACTGTGCAACTCTCACTTAAACAACATCAGTCTACCTGGCTGTTTTTACCATGCTAGCTGAAGAAGTAGTAAGCTGAAACATTGTAGCTAATTATTAAAACAGTGATTTTTCAGTTTACAATTACATTTTTTCTTTTATTAATTATTTTTAGTGCTAGATGAGTATCCTGTTGGATCTTCATTCTCCTTGTATACAGACCTGTTTGCTGTTTTTTCAATTCCCCATGCTATATGTTAATAGTGAATGTTGGCACAGCTTCATGAGGTGGGACAACTTTTTTTGCACGAGGGACCCAGGGGTAGCAGGTCATTTGAATTTGACAATGTGCCATAAGAGGAGGCTTTTAGTTTATAGGTTACATCTCACTCCCACCACCTTGTAGAGCAAACACTCCCGCATGTCTACATTGTTAATTTCATGCAGCCTCGAGACTGCAGCCAACTGTGGCATGAGCCTTCCCCAGGTTGATCCCAGCTTTGACAGCGCTGTCCCTCCTGGTACTGTGCATCTATGTAATTACAGTAATACAGTAATTCATATATAATATAAATATGATTCCTATTGAGAGAAGTATAAATCTGCTATAATAGATTACTATGGGATCCATGCTGTTGTATATTAATCTTAAAGGATTTTTGTTTTTGTAAGCTGTAAGTGTCTATCATTTAGGTTTCTGTGGTTTATTTATTTTATTTTTTTAGAGACATTTTTTTTACCCCCGTTTTGCTACCCGACAACTGTAATGTCGCCTCAATTCTACAAGCTGTTTACGATCTGGAAGACTAATGATCAACAAGCATCCTCCATTCCTGCTGCCCAGCCCATCACCTTTTCACCCGACAAACCTAAGCAATGATTGCTGCCAAGCCACTGAACCCGGCTCGTCAACGCCTGGTCTTGGGGCCTGGTGGTGTTTCTGAAGCGCGATGAGGAGAATAACACTCCTGTCTGTGCGAAGTTGCCGATCTTTGATGGGGAAGTCACAAGCAGCTTCATAGTGGCAGCCACTCATGCGAGTTAGAGAGGCAAAATCAGCACTGTCACCTCCCTGCACTACAGCAGCACCTATTGGCCAGGCACCCAGTGAGCTGAAGTGAACACCTGCATGACTGGCCCTTGTCTTCCAGGGGCTGGTAGCTTGCTGTAGATGTATGGCAATAGGAGGACGCCCACTGACCTTCAGTTCTCCAAAGCTGTTGTGGGGAGTCGCTGCGGTAAATGAACAACATTTTAATTAGGGAGAAAAATGGGGGTAAAATAGTTGAGCACTTCAAATTATTGCATGTAATGTAATAATATATTTTATTTTTAATTATATTTTCTTGTACCATCAACTGTTGAACGCATTATTCACTTTAATTATAATTGGTCCAAATATAGTATGGGAGAATTTGTACTTTCATGAATGTTGTGCTTTTCTAATCCAAAAATAAACACAATACTGCATGAAATGTTCATGCCATTGCTCACTAGTATTTATTTTTTTCTTTTTAAAGAAACAATATATGTAAATATCTCTTAATTTAAAATGTAACATTTGGGTGCTCAAACCACAGTGCTTTTAAGTTTATAATGCTATTAAGTAAATCAGTGCAAATGCTGTAATCCACTTAAACCATTTTTTTTCTAAATGACATATTCTACCTTGTTAAGAAAGCCCTGGGGGAATTAAGACAAACAATTAGCTAGAAGATTGAAAGAGCAGTCCAAACCCAATCCCTGTGCCTCTCTTCTGCCATATGGTGTCTGCTCTCCCCTTCTCTGTCTCCTTAATTAGTGACCTTTCTGTGATTTATAAGTAATTAGTATAATTAAGTCAGTGATTTTTTTTTCTTTGATTGTGGATTTAGCTTATTACAGACTTACACTGAGTCAGGGTCACAGACAAACCAGACAGCAACACATGCCTTGCTTAGCCAGTGTCTCACCACAGTGGGACTTTATGGGTGATATCACGTGTTCAGGTTTGTCACTGGCTGTTGCTAGCGCAGTTATTTTCAAACTGGAAGAAAGACATTAGCTGTGTGTACTATACTTGTGTGATCTAATTCAATTATAATAAGGGCCATTTCACCTCTGGAGACCTGGGTCACAGATGAAATCAGTTTAAGTGGTCTCAATTTGGCCTGACACAAAACCTGCATTGCCCGTGGTGTCTAAAATGACATGGGCTGCAGTTATAAGAAAGATATTTAAGAAATAAAAAGCCAATCCAATTGTTTGACTCTTACAATACTACAGTTTACACCCTAGAGAATATAATTAAGTAATGTTACTGAAGAATAATTAATATAAATGGGCACACTGTAAGTAATGGCAGTGCTGAAGACGTCGTGACATTTCATTGCTGTTGCTTTCTTCTGGACAGATAGCAACATCAAAAATGGATAGAGGTTAGGGGAGTTAAAACACAATGAAGCAGCGCTGTAGTTTCAACAAGTGCTGAAACAGTCCCCTCACTGTTCTCATTAAAACTGCTGTAATAAAATAAGCAAATTATCTTGGTGGAAGATTAGTAAGGATGATTAGCGAGAATTTAACCCAGGGTTAGCAGATTGCTCTTTATATGGGATATGCTGAATTAACTCAGCAACCAAGACTTGTTGGCAGTCTGTGTACGTTTCTATGAAGCAGCAGAGTCAGTGTCTGTGAAGCATGAATCTCAATGGCTTGATTTCACTTAGTGCTCTTGCAATACAGGGATACCAATTAAAAAAAGAAGGATTGCTGCTTGACTTTGGCAGTGGAAACAATGGGGCGGTTGATGGAAACAGCCTGGGTGCTGTTGTCATGGAGAGTGGAAGCACAGCTGAACTCAGAGGTTGTGATGGATCCATTTCCAGCCTGGTCCACTGAGGTTTTCTTTGTTTATTTTAGTTACAGCATTTAAACTTTCAAGTGCTTAATGTGCCTTTTTAAATTAAAAAATAAAAATCAAGTTATTAGCTAGTTTGATTCATTATTTTAGTTTAATTAAAAAAGCACTCATATAATAATTTAAACAGGATCTTAATACCACTGCTCAGGAGAACATTAGTGAGTGTCCTTTGATCCCACTGCCAAGCCAATTGTTCCTTTACATCCCGAGGCGTTACAGAAGATGTTGTGCACTCTATATTGGGAATGATATCATAAATCAGCAAGGGATTTATTCCAGTTATATATGGATGTGGATTAGAAAAGACTGAGGAGTACCTGTAACATTTACAAGTGACTTTCCTGATTTTGCTTTTTTGAAGTGGCAGTAGTGATAATGTGATGTACTGTAATGTAATGATCTCTTGCAACCGCACTGTACTGTGTAATTCCAAGTAATGGACCTGAACTTTGCTATTTGATCAGTGGAGTACTGCATTTCTGAGGTAGATACTATTTAAAGGCAGCAGTATTTAGATCCGTCACTGTTTAAATAACATCAGTTTCCAGCCTTAGAGAGTAAATGACAGGTATGTTATTTAAACAGTTGTAGCAACACGTTGGCACATATAATGCTATATTTTTTGGAATCCTGCTATTTACTATTTAAGTTGGGGTAGACTATGACCTCCCTCCTGAAAAATTATCTTGTGTATCAGATTAATGTGACTGGGAATGAGTTGGTTCCCTTCTGGACATTATGTATTGCCCACTAGATAATGCCCATGAAATGGTCTGACACTTGGCGCACTGCCCAGCCCCAAACACCTCCCACATCTGCACTTAGGAAAAACAAATATTACTAGATTATTATTGGTAGCACTATACACACAGATTGAATCCTGTTTTACTTAAAAAAAAAAAAAAAAAAAAAAAAAAAAAAAACTTTACTATTTAAGAAACAGGTCTAGACTGTTAAAGAAGCCAAAAACAATATAGAACAGTTTAATAAATGGTAGACTTCATTGAAACAGACTTTTAAAACTTTGTGAATAGGGGCCACAGCATGATTTAGAAGTTTACATATAAACTGAAATGTTCTTCCAGAACATATGTCCATTATAGCGTTGTATTATACAGCCTGCATCTCCTTTGCAACATTATGAAATGCATTATTTAACCAGCAATATGCAAGAAGAGTGCATCTGTTACTTATTCACATTATTGATTTACTTTGCAAAAAAGTTTTATTATGTTTTTAAACAGAGCCAAAATACCATTGGGTTTCTAAAGACTTGCAACTTGTTTGCAATAGGTGGTCTAGATTTCCATGTTTCCAACATTTTGAAAATATCCAATTTTATAACACTTGAAGTTGGAATATCCCATATTCAGTTCTACACTAAAATATGACTCCTGGATGATTGTCTACTGCAGAAATTTATCCTGCTGTGCTGTGCATTCTCCGGAGGTCAGGACGAGAAGAGATTGCAGAGCTGTGAGAGGACACTCTCCTGGCACCTGCTGGAGAAGGTCTCTAGCCAGAGACATTTCCACTGTGTTGTAATGATAAGGCATGGCTTCTTTACTGTTTGGAGTTCAGTATGTACCAACAGGTTGATTTGTAAGAACAAAGGCTGTAAATCAGAAAGCTGTCCACTAAGCATGTTTTTCGTATGTAGTTTTGTGGAGAATTATTGATGATAAGATGATGTAAAGTAAAAGCCACTTTGTCCATTAATTAGTTGATGCAATGTTCCAAGCTGCTTTTGATAATTACAAGGCAGTACGCTTCTCAGGGAAAAAAATAATAAATACAAAAAAAAAACATTTAATTAGTGCAGATGACACACAGCTAATGATCTTCTCCCAAAAGGATTTTAACCTTGATATTCAAGCCTGGAGGCATCTTACAAAATAGCTTCTTACAACAGCCCACTCAAATCTGTGCAACACAAAGCATCTGCTGTACATATCCTACCCCTCAGATACTCTGTTTGTGATTTCATGCACTTAAAAAAAAGGCTTTAGAAAGAAAAGAACTATGATGTAAGAGGATAATCTGGAAAGCGAAAACAATTTTATACTATAAAGCAGGATGACAATACAATCACCCGCTGAAAACAGAACTTGTGTGTGTGTATATGTATATATACAAAAAATAAACATAACATGGATGACCTAAAATGTGTAGTTTTAGAAGAAACAAAATTAACTTGAAGCACAGGAGAATCTAAACTTGGTAAAAATTAAAATAAGTTAATTACAGTTATGTAAGAATAATTACAACAGCTTCCTGTAACCTACCTCGTCTGAGTTCAGGTGTTAACTGAACGGGTTTAAATATAGCACATCTCAGAAATGAGATGCTCAGAGATTTTAAAAATAAATACAACTGAAGCTATTTTTTAATAAAATTTGCAGTTTTTATTGTCCTCAACATGCATTTACAGGTGCATTGGCAGGCTCACAGGCATGGCTGATTTCAAATTATTGTTCGTCAAACCTCAAAAGTTGCCTGACAACCTGGAACTGCATGTAGCCAATGATGTGCTTTTAAATATTTTAATGTAGCTTCCCATACCTCCCAGTGTAGAGTACTGTATATATTTCAATAAACTCTATAATAATGGCTAGTTTTTATACTAGCAAAACTGTCTTTTGGTTTTCATTTTTTAGTGCATGTCCTGGAAACCTTTTACAAACATTGACTTGTCCTGGAACCTGGGAAATGGTCACCATACACAGGTCAAAGGTGTCAACAGACCTCCCGAGATTAACTGAAGGAGGATCACAAAAGCTGTCTTGGTAAGTGCCTAAAAGACTTTCCTTGAATGGAAACAGACTGGGGGAAAAACCCAATAATGTCAAACTAATTTCACATGAAATATAAGTATATATTTTGAAAGCTGTTGCATAGGCAAATAACACATGATTACACCATAATTTACAACACAATAACTACAAACTCCAGTCTATCTTCGGTAGTTCTGTTTCCCTTTGAGAGAGCCATTACTTCACTTTGTTGGTTTTAGTCACGCAAAGAGTCAGCTTTCAGTGACAGTTGGACTGAAAGCCAGCTCCACTCTGCACGAGATGTGTTTAAATGATAAGCCCAACGACAGTATTATTGAGTCTGAATGATATATCACCTTTACATTTACTACTTCATGTTCACAGGTATTACAATAATGTTTTCGTATGACGCACAGTAGGTCTTTCCATATAGTACTTCTGATTACATGGACAGGATGTTGTTTTATAATACATGACAGGGATCTGGAGAGGTGAGTTAATCTTAAATGAGCTGCTGATTTGTGGAGTGCTGACAATGTAACTCATACACCTGCCGCATTCCCTACCTAGCCCCTGTTATATAATGCAGCTACTGTATAAACCCATTCCTCGGGAAAGGACTGCTGTGTTTGGGATTTGAAGTGTGAGAATAGCTCTCTATCTGTACAACATGGGAAGGCTTTGTGTCCAGGGCTACTCCTTTGAGGACACAAACCAGTGATGCTCAACCTGTTTCACCTTCCATACCGAATGACCTACAATGGCAATGCTATGGTTCGGTATTCACTTCAACTCAGGAATAATTAAGGGATAATGTCATTGCTGTGCAATGTTACAAGGTAACAATTGGACCTCACAAGTGAATAAAGCAATATCTGAACATGGGTTTTGTTATAGGAATACGCCACAGCAATGTCATTATCACTATTATAGTTATATATATTTATTTGCCTCTGTGTGAAATGATAACTGTAGTCCACTGAAAGAGTTAACTTATTGAGCGAGTCCCTTGTTTCATCGGTAAGCAGTGGTTTCAGAACATGTGTTGATAATTAGCGTCATCTTTTCCATTATTAAGTAATAGCAGATTACCACCCATTCAGTATTATCACATTGGTTTGTAATGTTTGTGTAGGGTTGCCATTGCTTGGGTTGCTGCAGTCTGTTCATTTTCAAGGGTTTGTTTGTCATGATTTGTTGTCAGCCAGTTTACCACATCGTCAGTCTTAGCACAGGGACACTATGGTTTCAGATAGTCTCTAGTCCCCGTTTGAGATATGCAGATCCATCTTTTTAACAGTTTAATCATGTTTAGGTGATCTGTTAGCGATGAATATTTTGTTGGAACACTAATATGTTCAGAATAGTCTGTGTAATGTTAAACTGTGTGTGCTTGAGCATCTGTTTTACAATATCTGTGTTAAATGTGTACTAACTAAAGGTTACAAATGTTCAAAAGCGCACCATATGAAAGAAACTAAATTATACAAATGGAACATGTTCCAATTGCAATCTTCTATTGACCTCGCACATGTTAATTTTCACACAGCTTCTGAACTCCACAGATAAAGTCTACATAGTAGGCTGCACTATGAACACTTTGCCCAGGACCTGGATATGTGAGCATTAACTCTACGTGCTCATCAACACGATAGGTGTTCCAGGATGCCATGATTGACCCTTTTTCTCATTAATGTTTAAAAAAAAAAAAAAAACAACTGAGAGATGTTGTATACATGTATATTCCTTATTATTAGTTGCCCAGAAACTAGTAAGAATACAGCATTTCTCTGAGATCTTTAATATCCACACACTGTTAGAGCTTTGGGTCAAAGGCAGGTTAAACCACTTAAGCAGGTTACTGGGACCTGTGTCCATGGTGTGGTTAATACAGGCAGCAATGAATCTGCTGACAGAAGCGTAGTTTCTGTCTCATTTAGGAGAATGCCCACTGTCTTATTGGAGCAAGGCCAGTTTCTGTACCTAAGCAGGGTTCAGAGCATGAAGCCACCTGCTGCCCTGATGAATCACAAAAATCACCAAACTCCAGCAGAGCATTGTCTACCCGTACAAAACTGATCTGAGCCCTTCAGAGAAAACATAATAAATTAAGTACCATGTCGTCTTTTTTTTTTTAATATTAGTAATAATATTTTCTAATAGCTATTATTATTAGTTTGTTTTCAAAACTTTTTATGATGTTGCTTTCTTTCTGTGTAGTTCATGTTGTTTTTTTTTTAACATTTTTGATAAAACCTGTGTCAAGGTGCTTTTCCAAAAGCAATTTTTTTGCTGAAATAGTTAGTTGGCGTGGTAAATAATGCTCTAAACTGAATCCAGAATAGAGAATCAAACAGGAATTAAATATGAGGAAATGCAATTTCCTTTTCTCAAAAAAAAAAATCAATGAATTATTATAAGAAATTTAAAGTAGCACTTTTCTGTGATGTCAAACTGTGACGTACTAGGTGCTGCAGTCCAGGTGTTACCAATGAAGTCTATCAGAGCTGAGTAGGGGGCGCTGCACTACCTTAGTGGCTGCACTTGCTTTAGTGTTTCTCTTGACCCCTGCACTGCCCACAGGTCCTACCCTAGATCTCTGACAGCCAGCAGCTGCTGCTCAAAGCAACCTCATGCTACCATCAGCAGAATTATATCGTGAGGTTATGGCTGAGAGGAGATAAGTGTCAGATTGCTCTTCTCCTGAGCCCTTTGATGGCACTCAGCCTCCCTGAGGTTGTTTAGAAGATCCACAGACGCTTAAACAGCCAACTGCTTGCTTGTGGTCATGTGTCACACACAAAGTGCTCACTGTACACAGTGATGCATTCACATTTAGTAGAATTTCTTTTTTTACATGTTTGTAGACAGTTAAGAGGTGATATTTTGTTAACATACAGTATATAAATGAACAATGAACCCTTTTCGTAAAGATTTTAAAATCCAGAGACATACACACAGCAGATACTAAACTCCAGCAATGCAGTATGGGGTAGGAACTTGAAAGCAGGTTCGTTAATCCTGATAGGAAGTTGGACTCAAGGTGTATACAAACTGCAGTGCGTTTCTTCAGTGAGCTGTGTCTCTAAAAAACAGGATTGATCAGCTCAGTGGTGTACAGTCACACAAGAGAGATCAGGTACCGTTCTTGGAAGACTTTGTATCTCATTTGCATTGCCGATGTGTGTATATATACTGTATTTTGTTTATTACACATCTTCTATTAAAACTTCTGGCTTGTTTTAAATGATTCTTTTTAAATCTGTAGTCCTTAGTAGTTTAACCTCCCTTTTCCAATTAACTCTCCTACTACTTCAACTGCTTTGTTTGTCATTGTGCAGTTGATCTACTATTATTATTGTTATTAATAATAATAATAATAATCTTTTTTTTTTTTTTGTACACAATTTGAAAGCCCCTCATGTGGCTGATCTTTGGATTTTAAATGTATTTTCCTGATGTAGCTTCACTCATTTTGGATCTACAGGAAACACCAGCCAATTTTGTGTAGTGGCTGTTAGAGCAATTATTTGAGTGTCAAATCCAAATGTATGTGATTTGTTCTTACTCTTCTCATGGAGAATTTTGTATTTTTTGTATCCCCTATAACTACGTTTTTCAAGAAAAAGCAATTTTAAGGATGGCAGTGAAAAGAGTTTTGAAGCTACCTAACTGGGCACAGTATTCTAAGAGGGGTAACTAAAACGTTATACACTGTAATCTTAGCATAACTTCCCTAGACTTAAATTTATAACAATTGTATGCATGTGCTGTTAATAGTGGTTAACATAAAGCTTTACCTTGATTGCTAACAACACGCTTTAATGATACACAATGGCTCACATGTATGAACACACTCCTTGCTGACAGATCTACCCTTCAGAGAACATCCAGAGGGCATTGTCACAAGTTCATGACATAGTCCCTCCATATATCAACCTAATCAGCTTTACGTATAAGCTCTTTCAATGTGAACAGTTGACTAAATGGGACGGCTTAACTTTTTAAGAATTACATCATTCTGGTGACCCTTGACTGACCGACAAATTGGATTTCTTAGATGACTTTGAAAACTACTTTAAATTTCCAAAACAGTAAATGCCCAGAAGAAAGGGAGTATAACAATTCAGCCAGCTAGGTAACAAATCACCACGGTGATCAATGTTAATGCTTGCTTTCATAAACCCTACTGGAGATGAAATGGGCAGCACCAACTGAGAGAACCAATAGGAAGTCTGAATGCAAAGACGACGATGAGCTCCTAAGCTGCTGTCTAGCTGCACACTCAGACAGCGAGATGAGCTTCAGAACTGCTCAGGGGCTTTCTGAAACATATTGTCTGTTGCATAAACAAAAGTCAGTTTGTGGGATTTTAAATTGATAGTGGGGTAAGCCTAAATAAGATGAAAACGGATTACACACGTTGCTGTTGAAACAGCATTAGATCAGTTTGGGCAATTAGTTATTGTGCAGTCTGGGCAAGTACTTTAACAGATTAAATAAATGAAATAAACATATTTTTGGTGCAAACATTTTGATCAGTGTTCAGTTTGCAGAGACTTTTCTTTTTTCACAGAATATGGATGAATTTTGCTAGTTTAATCTGATTGTCTTGGTTTTGAGTTATTACACTGCTGAGCACTGTATTGAACTTGATTCCTTCATATGATGGGGAAGTCCATTTTAGAAATATGTTCTATTGTTCTTTAAATAAACTTAGTCAAATGTGATAGCATTGAAGTCCAAGTCCAGATTTGGTCAGAGTCAAGTCAAAAGTCTGAAGTGCTGTTCAATAATAAATAACTTGTTATAAGACAGATGAAATTCCCTGCCATTCACTTTCATTAGGAATTCAAATCCTTTTCTCCATTAGTGTTCCTCTTCCCTCACAGATTATTGTTGTGATACTCACTTAGAGCCATTGTGTATCCTCTCTTTTTAAGGGCTTTCGAACAAAAATATCATTGTTTGAAATAAGATGGCGCGTAAACCCACACTGGTCCACTTGTGCGGGAGTGACCCAGAAACCATAACAAACAAGTGGATTATGTTGTGCCTCTCCATCTTGCATATGAAATCTTGTAAACAGACCTAGGCTATTGTGTAATCCAGCCCCCCCCCCACCCCACCCAGCAACAGAGACTCCACGGTCCCAGTGCTGCTGCCATTCGCTGACTGCTGACTTGGCAGATTTTCAGAGCTGGAAGGTTTAACGTTGATCGAACATGCGGCTCTCCAGTCAGTTCAGAGACAGACGAAAAGTGGATTAGCAAGTCAATGCCATCTGGCGCCAGGGCCATAATTATCAAAATGAGAAAATCAGTTCTCTAAGTATATATCACAGGCTTCTAAGCTCATTTAATGAAGTTATTTAAAAATGAGAGAGAATGAACTTTCAGGTGATCTTACCCCAAGAGAGAGCGGCAGGGGGTGTTAGGGCATCATAAATGGGGTAATTAACAATCATGGTGATCTGTTTGGTCTCTTAACAGTGAGGGGAACCTATATTTTTTAATTCAGGCTAACAGATCCTGAGGTGTGCAGGTTGCAGAACAGTAGCCTCTGCAGGTACCTGAGGACAGTAGCGGTTTTACAAAGTTAAAAAATGCAGTTCATTCATTGATGAGTCAGTTCTGATGCGGATCTTGACTACAACAACTAGGATGTTTACTTGGTTGTTCCTTAAGAAAATGCTCTGTGTTTTCAGTTTGTTTTCGTTCTTTAGCACAAACTACTGAGTGTAGCATAACCCGGCTGTGTATGGAAAAGTGTCTGTATGTCTGTCTATGGAGGCACTCTGTCCGTACATCACACTAACACTTATGTCACACTGATTGCAGCTAAGTCATTGGAGAAGAGCTTATTCAGTTACTATGAAACTTGGTTGGAAATGGTTTGAAATCTGGGAATATATGAAGACAACTCTCCATCTGGGGGGGTCTTCATTTTCCGGTAGATCGCAGGAAGCAGGAAGCAAACTTTCTTAAGAACCATGGAGCAGTTAAGCAATACAATTTTTTTTTCCAACTATGGAACACAAAGTTTGCAGGAGAAGAGAGCCATCAGATACTGATCACTATGCCATCACCTAATTTCTAGTCTGACTGCATTTAAGACAGTGGCCAACAGCAAATAGGGTCGTCAACTACAGCAGGTCCAGCCACATGGCATGCATCGTGGGTTACTAGGAGAATGTTGCTAATTCCTGAAAGTCACAGAAGCTGTTTACAGAATAGCTACAAAAACAAACCTACTTTTACTGACATTAAAACCAGAGGTGCAGCATTCCTTAATGGCGTGATAACCAAAGCTATCAATTTTAATCATTTTCTAACATTTCATAAGAGAACAACAGCATTCTCTACTGTACTTTCTTGTTTTGTATTATTATTTTCACTGTTCACTACCAGTATTTCCTACCACAACAGAATGGATGCTAAAACTAATCCAGCATCACTTTGTCAATAATGTGCTGTATTACTGAGATATTGTAAAATGTAATAAAAAAATGAAAACCATGTTATCCTGTGTTTCATGGTGTGCATGGAGTCCAGTCTTGTTCAGGATCTGCATCTTGTCTCCTAGGCTTTCTTTTGGCACTCAGATTAGGAGTGCATCTCTTCTGAAGCTTGCTTCTATGTGAAGTTTTCACCTGTTTTTTTTTTTTTTTTTTTTTCCTAAAAGTAAAACTTTTTTATAGCTAATTTTATAAATATTTGTATTATATTTTTTATAGTGTCCCACATATGAAAAGCTACAAAGCTGTATACTATCCATATATATGTGACAATACTATGCTATTAAAACTATATATGAAAACAAAGTTGGATTGAAAGGGTATGTATTTGCATGAGAACAGAAACGTTAAAATATGAATCTTAAAATATGAAGGCACTGATTTAAAACAGTAATACATGGGGGTTTTCTGATGGTGATTTTTGTATTTATTTTTTTATTGCTGTTCAGGAACAATGCCTTCAGTTTTTACACACTGCAATGTATGTTTTAACACTTTTCCCCCTAACCATAATTTTGATAGTATACTATTAGCAAATATCTAATGTTAACAATAAAATCCATGTGTTTAGGTGGGTATAAGTTTAGAAGCAGGCCTAAATAATACATGTGTTTTTGATGCTACACCATCACATGACAAACACCTGAACTTTCTGGTACCTTCTGGTTCTGTAATTGTACAATTCATAAAAATAAATTACATTTACACCAGCTTATACTGCTTTATGAATATACTTGCCCCTGTCTGTTCAAAATATTACCCCAAACATTAACACACAAAACAAAAAAAAAACTAAATAAAGCTGTACTCCCTCAATATCAAATATTGCAGTAGTGTATAGACATAAAAAAGGTCAGTATAAATTAAAAAGCATACCGCCCTTAAAATACATTGAAATAATTGATTATTATATGTTTTCTTAAAGGTCTATTTCCAGTTTAAAAGGATTAACTTTTGTTTTTGCTTTTAGTGTATTGACCAGTCTGTACGGACAGCGTATCAGTGCTTCTGACTTGCAGGCAATGTGCTTCCTGCAAACTCAAGGCTGCTGTTGCTTGCAGTTCCAACTCATGGAAACAGTCTGAGTCACAGCAGCGTACTCTAATCTGTACTGCTGCAACCTGATCCGGGTTAAATAGGGCTCTGTCGACCCAGCAATTATCTTATCTCCTATTGTACCTTTCTGTAATTCTCCCCCCATGATTGATGATGTCTTTGCTTGATTAGCATTATACAAAAACCTAGAGGGATCGACTTTCTGTCTACAGCCAGACCGGGCTCGCAGAAACACAGGGAGCTTACCCCAGCACACAGGGGCGATTGAGGGTTCACCTTCCTAAGAGGCATTAGATCAACCATTAATACAAAATAATGCCTATCCTGAGATTTGCATGAGCTGCTGTATACAGTACATTGCTCACAACTTCCTTAACTTCAAACATTCGCACATAAACTCCAAGGCTGTTTGCATAACACTATTCTAGTGATTTAGATCAATTGAATAGATCCACCGTGTCCATTGAAAATCCCTCCACAGATAACTTTTATGTAACAGAGTACTTTTATTACCACTATTAATATTAAGTTCTGCTTTTGTAATGGACTTTTTTTGTTTTCAGTAGAAACCACTGTCGCCTATGTTATATGTTTTTGGGCCCTGTACCCTTTTTAAATAGCATTTATAAACATTCTCTTCAGTGAAACGCTGCTTTGATGAATACACTCTCTCAGACAGTTAAGGGTTTCATGAACAGCAGATGTAGTTAGTCAAAATGGTCTTTATAAAAAAATAAAACTGAACAAAACATTCATTAAAACTGTCCCATAACTTAAAGCTTGACTTTGTTTATTATGTTTTTTTTTTTAATCCACTCAGAATGTTAAAAGCTTTTTTCATTAGTAGATTTGCAATATTAACAAAATATTTCTTACACAAAAAATTCTGTATTGTTGGAAAAAGGTGGTGTATTATAGAAACATAACCCATATTTTATAAATAGTCATTTTAAATAGCATGTATGTGAGGATTTGTGGCACAGTGGGTTAATGCTTTAGCAGCATAGATGCAATGTAAAACTGTACTACATTATTTCAATTAATGTTAGAGGAAAGATTGATTTAAATCTGAAACTCAGTATTCAAATTCTCTCAGCCTGGTCCGGCTTTCTGCGCTTATGTCGCTTTAGCCATAAGTTTGAATTTAGCTCATGACAAGTGAAAGAAGATTTCAGCTCCCATACAATTAAGCGCATATGGCACTTTCAAAAAGAGAGGGCAAGTATGGGTTGATTTGCAGGGTAGACTGCTCCTTCCCACTAAAACCCAGGGCAGTGCACACTCTACAGTCAGTTACTTTGTAAAACGGTGTGGTATGCAGGAGCGTATTAATAAGTTTCAACAGAAAAATGTAATAATAACAACAACAATAAATGAGTTTGATTGTACTGTTTGAGGTCGGAGCACTGCCCTTAGATGTGTGTACAATATCAGTAATATACAGATAGATAGCTAATGAGCTCCCTCCTGTCTGGGCATAGTCCCCCCATCAAGACAGATGACTAATTATTGATGGCCCTGTAACAAAGCGGCAGGGAGTTCAATCCCACAGCTCTGGCTTCTGGTTACAGCTGTGAAGACACAGAGCACAACACTTTGACTGTCAACTCTCTTCATTTCTGACCTCATATGCGGGTCACTCTCAGAATCACATTAAACTTTCAGAGGGTCCAAAGGTCTTAGTCATGGGTGTTAACAAGCGCCATTGTCTCCAGTAGGCGCTCTTCAAAGGGTGCTGTAACTCAGCTCGATAACTGATCCACTGCATTTCCCTGATACAGTAACTGTCTACCAGCGACTGCTCTTAATCATGTATGGGAGACAAGCGTACGGTTTCACTCAGGACTCAAGAACAAACAGGACGAGGCTGTCTTATGCAGTAATTGGAGGGGATCAAGACTCAGGCCCTGTCCACACTACAGAACCGATCTCGAGAACCATGCTCAAAAACGTTTAATTAATCCAGCTCTGAGCATCCACACTGAAGTACCATTTCATGTTTAGTCTGGTTTAATGTGTACACACACTATTAAAATAGTCCAGTTAAAGTTCCTAGCAGCGCAATGAGGGACTTAATATGACATTATCCTACCATGCACTCCTATTTTATGTTTACAACCTGTCGAATATGGAACCCGTGCCCATGGAAGACATAGAGCTTCTTAGAATGAACGCTATGGCTTTGTTTCTTAAACGCAAGGTACATTTTATCACAATGTGTGGATTTCCTTTAGCTCTGTAGTTCTAATTGGCCAGTTTCATCGCTCCAGATATCACTGTGCCTTGATTTTGACATGTGATCACATCGCTCCATGATCCACCATTTTACAACAAGCCTCAGAAGTTGTATACGGTACAGCAGTATTGATAGTCGTTCTCAACTCCTCAGAAGTTGTACACGGTACAGCGGTACAGCGTATTGAGATCTTTCTCAACTCCTCAAAGTTGTACACGGTACGCGGTTGATAGTCGTTCTCAACTCCTCAGAAGTTGTACACGGTACAGCGGTATTGATAGTCGTTCTCAACTCCTCAGAAGTTGTACACGGTACAGCGGTATTGATAGTCGTTCTCAACTCCTCAGAAGTTGTACACGGTACAGCGGTATTGATAGTCGTTCTCAACTCCTCAGAAGTTGTACACGGTACAGCGGTATTGATAGTCGTTCTCAACTCCTCAGAAGTTGTACACGGTACAGCGGTATTGATAGTCGTTCTCAACTCAGAAGTTGTACACTTCAGCGGTATTGATAGTCCTGTTCTCAGAGTACTGTATTTGTAATTCCCACACACCAAAACATATCAGAAAGCATTCTGGGATTGTGGAGGGTGCACAATAAATGTAGTTTGGTTATACAGCGTCCACATTTGTGACAAACCGCACTACCTGATGTGATCTAATTAGAACCCCACCCGAGACTCCCCCTGAGGTGGTGTCGAGTACGATGTGTAGTGTAGACGCTAACTGTATCTAGCACTTTTAAGCTGGTTTATTGGCAACTAATATGGTTTAAAGTCATAGTGTGGACAGGGCCTTCATGTGGCTTTGTGATGTGCAGTTGCGTTTATTATTTCTTGGCACATAGAGTGAGTTTCGACAAGGTGTAGTATAATACAGGGCCTTTCATTTCAATATTTGAGTCCGGTCTTGGTTTTCTTTGTGAATGAAAGTCTTTCCTATCAATTGTGTAAGAGATGCATACTAATCCCAGTTTCTTAAAGGTGTGACGACTTTTAAAATGTATTTTCCTACTCTTAATTAGCTATCCTTGTCACTGCCTGCTTACTATTGCACAGGTCTCTATGTCTGGTTGTAAAACTCTGAAGGATGTTCACTGTTAGCCTGGTTACGCGTAAGGGTATGCTTACGTGTGGAAAGTTGAAGGAGATCAAACCAAAAACTTACTGTGGATTATCATGGGATCAGTTGGACATAAATATAGAAAATACATAGCAATGTAGAAAATTAAAATCCTTTGTCTTTATACTGTAATCGTAATAATAAATAGTACTGTATTATTATCTGTATAGGCGCATGTGAAATAAATCAGACAAAAGAAATGCAACTGCACTTCTATTTGCAATAATGCTGTATTGTATAGTACTAGTCTGCTGAAAAAACATCTCAGATTTTGCGCTGATAGATAAGGTTGTCCAAAACTAGTGCTTTTTACATGTTGTAATATATTGCTGCTAATTTACTGTATTTTATTCAATAAAACAGTGTTACTGTTTATTCTTTATTTCTAAAATATATGGTGTTTAATAGAATTTATCACAGATATAAAGGGGATTTACAGTGTGTGATCAGAACTACCACATGCGTACTGATGCCCTGAATATAAGTAACTAGTGGATTTGCTGCTTGTATTTCATTAGTTCACCTTCACTTATATGATAAGAGTTGTTATCTCTTAACCATGCAGTATCTGATTTGCATTGGATTGAAAATATAAAGTAGATCCCCAGGTGTGGATGTATTAACCAGACATTACCACTGCAGTTTCTTCTTGCAGCCTTTCCTACCTTCCCATATTAGCCCAGTTAAAAACCCAAGCAGGTTTAATTGGATATGGCGGTGTCTGTCACCTCACTGATGGGATTGCATTAAAGGAGCTCTGGTCTTCTGCTAACCTGCTGCAGTGTTCCTTATTCTGTATGGTGTTTCTCTGTCAAGGCTGGCTGGGGAAATGGAAAGCCACGCTGCCAGTCAGAATGAGGGTTATTCACTTAAATGCAGTGCTGTATGTCTGCACAAATAGGCACATGCACTTCTGTGGGGTGGGGTGGGGGTCTATATGTGATAAAAGCATATGTGTAAGAGCTGAAAGGAAAGGAAAACAATGCACTTCTATTAGAAATCCACTTACAAGGCTTTATAATAACCCTCTGGCACAGCCAATCAGTACAACGGTATTACTCCACGGCACATGCTCTTTAACAGCTCACAGGACTTTAGAATCTTGAAATTCTTTAGAATTTTGAATTTTTTAATCTGCATCCTAAATCTTCAGTGATCCTTCCCTACATACAATTTTAAAATACACAATAAACATGTAGTATCCTCCGCAGCAGTCATTACAGGTAAACTTCGACATTGTCCTTGTCTTTTGATAAGTGCCCTCAGCTTCAGCTCGAGGTCGGGCTGACAGAGTTGAAAGGTCACATTGTCACATGATTTGAATGAAATGATGAAGGCGGTGTTTAAAATAATGCACACATGCTCAAAGCCAGGGGAAGAAAAAAAGGGTAACTCCGCGACAGAATGTTTGCAAGCAATATAAAAAAGTTTAAAAGAATTTGAAGCTACTTACTCTTGACAAACCTGAGCAAAAGTACAACAGGACACATGGAAGTTGTATACAGTACAGAATTCCTGTCCAGGATGCCATGTGCATGCAATCGTAGTTCATGTGAATCAGTCACGAGAACGACAGCCCTTTTACACAAACAAGTATGTGTTACATATTGCAGGTATTTTTCAGGCTGTTTTCAAGCCCTGTGCCTTTTTCAGATTAAACTGTTGACATTAAGCTGCTTGCTGCAATTATACAGATGGGGAAAAGCCATTGTGGTTAAAATAGAAACGACCATTTGGTCACCTGAGACAAGCAAAACTGCAGAATTCAGCAGCAATAGATGTAGTAAAGTCACTACCGAGATTAGGCAGCCTTGTGTGTAGTTTATTAATATTACGTGTGTGTGAGATATTAAATCTGCATGACATCAATTGAGAAATTCATGTCAAATAATTGCCTGTTGCCATGCACAGATCTCATCAGTGGGTCCGTTGTAGCTTCAAGATCAGTTCATCATGAGAAGTTTTACAGCAGTATGGAACTGTAATGCTAATATACCGTTGTTATTTGAAGTAATTCAAGTTCAGATCTGATTTATTCATGGTTTGCTTTTAATACTTAAATAACTGCAACCACTCTGAATGATTGCAAAAATTATTTAAAAAAAACAAAAAAAAAACATGGACAGAAATAAAAACTTTGAAAAAGCAATTTGCTCTTTAATTGTTTTCACTTGGGATTGAATAATTTCCTCTTTTATACAGCACCTCAAATACTTAAAATCATAAATGTCAAGCACAGCTGTTTTGGCGGAGGACAGGTTTTTTTTTTTATTTTACATTCTAAAACTGTATTTTTAGGGCTTATGAAAAAAAACAATAAATACTTTGGGTAATACCAGCCTGGAAGCAAATGAAAAACAAAACCGTCTGCGAGACAAACGCAATGAAAACAAGGTCAATCAATGTCGGCCTAACAAGTCGCAGGTTTCTGGACTTCTTAATAAGCTTTACAGAATGTGTGTGCAATTGAATGGTAATCCTTTGGAAGTTGCAGTTCAGTTGCTTGCTTAGCAACAGCCAGGGTTCGCAAACCACAAACTTCAGATAGGTATTTAGCTGTGAGAATTAAATCAATGCAGACCACATCCCAGCCATCTGTCTATAAGGTATTGTCAAAATGTAGCTTAGCTTTGTGCGTTAGCCTGGCTGCTGTTATTAGAATTGTTTTTCACAACAAAAAGCATAAACCTGACAGATATGAAGGTGGGGAAAATATTAGTTCACTACTGGAAAAAAAATAAATAGTTTCAGAATAAAATTCAGCAGTGAAGTGTGTAGATGTGTTCTTCATGTTTGCTAGGCAGAAGGATCCATGGGAGTTGTGTTTAACCATTGATGTCTGACATCTGCAAGTTAGAATGTACTGGTAGTCTAGGTAGAATCAACTACAATTTTTGCATATTGATGTTGTGATTTAAATATGCATATTTAATGAGCAGAAAACTACTGAAGCTGTGCTTTAGAGCAGTTCTATGGTCATCTCTAGAAGAACGACTCACCAGTATGACTCTTAATAAAAAAGGTTGGATGGTTCTGATATAAATAGCAGATAGAAATACATACATTGTGTGCGGTTCTGTTATTTTTGTCTCTAAAAGGTTAGTTAAACGAAAGGTTTGGTCCTAATTTGATTTTTAAGCCATGGCGGTATTTAGATTTACAACCAGTTAGATAAACTGCACAGACCCCAGCATTTGCTATGCTGTATGAGCTAGGGTCCATTTGCAGAGCAGACAAATTTATCTAAATATTACCCAACGCAATCAAGTACCGGAAAGTACATTATATTTGACCCATCGTGTATATGCACAGATTTGGCTACAACTATAGGCATTACTTTCCATTAATCCATATTTCATAAAAATAAAATTAAATAAAAAGTTTTCCTGAACTTTGTCATAGTTTCATAGTAGGAGCTTGCTCCAGAACACACTGGGGTCTATTTTAAAATATAACCACAGCAGATCTGAATACTGCCTCTCTTTACATTAGTCCAGCTGGTGTTTATTCTCAGGGATGGGATTTGTTGAACCTCCTATTGTCCTCACTGAATACAATAACAATGCTGTGCAAAGGAGCTCCACGATGGAGCAGACTGTTAGGACTGCGTTCTCAAGAATCACTCAAATAAAAACCAATTACCTGGGGGGTTTGAGTAGTAAAAATTCATAAAAACGTACAGTATACAGATGATTGCCTTTCAGTATCATGAGAAATCAAATATTAAAATAATTTTTATATTTTGCTTTATACCCCCACTGGAAAAGCTCAGTGAAGCGTGTGGAAAAACAGGGTCATCTAAAATGAAGAGGGAGGACCACATTAAGGCCGAAAATAAAGGTAGAGTTTAATACATGTTGATGACTCCTTTGTCCAGATATAAAATGTATTAAAAAGTGTAAGGCGCACACACACACTGGAAAACATGCCCCCCCAATTTAATATTCCTCATCCAACCATAATTATTACACAAGTAAAACCAATTGAAAGACAAATTCATATCCCTCATTCCTGTTAAATAAATGCTGGCATTGCACACTTGTTTTCTTCCATTAGCCCCACTGTTCTGTACTGTACTGTACTGTACTGAACTGAACTGAGTGGGGTCAGTGCAGTCGGTAGGCTGATTAGAGGCTTCCTTCAGATCCCCTCATACTCGTGATCACAGTAACCCACAAACAGGGGCTGAGCTTGGATTCCACGCCTGACAGAGACAGACAAAAGGAAGTAGTGTGAATACAGCACTATAACCAACACTCTACAAGGACACAATCCAGTGTGATACAGCGTTATAACCAATACTCTCCCACTATAACCATGTTCACTGCAGCATCTCCCGACAATTGGAGAACTGAAGGTCAGCGGGTGTCCCATGAAAAGGTAATTTTTAAAAAGGCAGTGAAAGTGGCATGAATTTAGATTATTATTATTTAAAATTGCATACTAACGCTAGGGTGGAATTAATAATAACTGAAGGTTTTATTGTTATTTCTTTTTAAATGCTCGGGTTCTAAATGAAACATAATGCTGGATTTGTCTTAGCTTTAAGAAGACCCACAGAATAAGCATCAACTACATTACCTGAGCAGCCTGCAGCGAAACTCTGTCAGCCTGTCGTACGCCGTGTCCAAGTTAGAGGTCTGTGCTTCATTGCTCCACAGTCTCTCTCCAACAGCACCGGCTCTCGGCCTTGAATTTTAAAAAGGAAATACAAAATACACTGTGTAGTCTTTAAGGTCCACATTATGTTAAATCTGAGTTAGATGCATTTGTCTCACCACAGCCTGGGCGTCAGGTTCGTGGCATCAACGTATTCTCCCCACATGCACGCCTCTCCACCCATCACCAGCTTCTTCTGCTCAGCCGTACCTGTGGAGAAGGAAAAAGGAAAACAGGCAAGTGAAAAATCAAGCAACAGTATTTTTCAAGTAAAATACACATTGTATACTGTGGGCAAAGGTTCTGTAAGGTGGGAATTCTAGAAGTCACAACCATGATATATTTACTATGACAGTTGTTTCAGATAAAAAAAAACAGTAAAGTAAAAAAAAACAAACAAACAAAAAAAACACTAACAGCAGTCAAGGACTGAATCTTTGAAACATGTCAAATATGTTTTTGACCACTTCTTTTATAAGAAGAAAAAAATGGTTTAATTCCACTAGAGGGCAACAGTACCAAAGGATTTTACAATAAGCTCAATCAAGTAGATGCCAGCTGCTGTACAGCGTGAGTAAGATGTGTATAAAGGTGTACTGAAACAGCCAGCATCAACACACAGCATGTTTTACCAAGAGGATGGGGGTAACAGAAAGAACAGTATTGAATGATATAATTTCAACCTTTACAATTGCCGGAGTATGAGTGACTGAGTGACTCAAACTAAAGATTTTAAAAGATGTGCTCCTTCTCAGTGTGGACACTAGATGACACTGTTTCTCCATTTCATTCAGATAGTGGCATAATATTCTGTATTTCTATCCTGGTTTAGATACAGAAACTGCTTGGGTCCTAATTCTACCCTGCACTGAGAATCCATTCTTACTGAGACCTGAATGAGTCAAATCAAATAATCAAAGTACATATTTGTCCTAATGTGTTCCTCATTTTTTAAATATTCCAGAAAGAAATACGGTGGAATAGGTGTTCGAGGTGGGGTTGTTTTTATTCATTATTAAACAACGGAAGAAGAAAACCAGGTGATTTTATTTCAAGGACGAGATTCGGTACAGTATGAACTGTTCTGTCTTATCGCAGGGTGACAGGTTTTGGAATTCCAATGAAAGTGACTGGCAGATTCCCCTGGTCGTGTAATTGTGGATGAACGCTGTAATGCCCCAGATGGCCCATGCAGAGAGGAATCTAGAGCAGCACAAACCATTGAAGCCGAGTGGTTCTACTTTGTAGGTCTCCATCCAATCCTGCCCATAAGTAATGGTGTTTAGATACCAGGGAGCCGACAGCAAGACCTTGAAGCCCCCTGCTGTGACGCTGCTCATCTCCTGGCTGTACTGTTCTTTATTCCCCTTCCACACATGGACCACCGTGTCTGCAGGGACCTGGGGGCAGAAAACACAGAGCTAGCCCTGAAACAATACCTTCAAGATCTAGCTTATGAACCTAAAGAACCTGAAAAATTAGCAAGCCAACTTTCTTCAACATTTTAATCAGCTGTTATAAAGATGTAGTTTAAAAACTATTTTAAAGTATGAAATACAGTACACACAGATAGACAGATGTTGCCAGTTATGCGGAATACCTTCAATTAACAAATGCACATCAGGTAAATCTACAAAAGACTGAGGTCAAGTAGACAAACCAGCCCTTGTTTACATCTGCACCAGGGAACTTCCACCAGCAGTGTGAGTTAGAGGGATCGAGTTCTGCCAGCCTGCAATGTTGCCTGGGGCTGACTTAGTCCCAACTGAAATGTACTAGATCTCGATCTGCTGCTGATGGAAACGAAGGATTACAAATCGCTTTCAAGGGAGTCCCAGTGGCTGATGGAAATGAAAGGGGTGTACTGATGTACACAAATGAAGGAGGTGTAGCGCTGCATGCAAAGTTGCTAGTTTTAAAAACGCAAGCTTTTATTCCTTTTAGAAAAAAAAAGCCGCTCTTCTGCTTTATGAAAAAAATATGTTTAATTAAAAAATATACATATATATATTTATTGCATTATCTGTTGCTTGGAGAATAATGATGTGTGTTTTGGTGAAGAGTTGGAAACCACCGTACTAATGTATTGCAAAAAGACAACACAAAACAGTGCTCCACCGCAATATCACAGGGTATCAAAACCACTGCACACAGGGACTAACCCTTAAATCCCAGGGAATCTAAAGTGTAACAGTGGGTCCAGTCTTGTCCCTAGCCAATGAGATTGAGATACCAGGGAAAGGCTAGGATTGCACGCTGCCCAGCCTTAGTCACCCTGTGCAGCTCACAGTGGTAGCAGCTGCCCTTCCACACCTCTACCACTGTGGAAGCGCTGAGCTGAAACAAAACAGCAGCGGTCAGGAAGGCACTTTGCACACTGCAAACCAGTTTGTGGTGTTTTTTTTGCATTGATAATCCTGTGATCATCGTGTTTCTAACAGCCGTCCAAAATGAAAAGGATCAGTGTCACTGCTACCAAAATGTTGTGTTCCTCTCTCTTCCAGTAGACAACTGATTTGTCCATAAAGAGATGCTGGAAGAGGAATGGTTGAAGTGCCATGTAATTAAACAGAAAATAACAAATGATATCAGGAAATGTCTTAATTTTTGCCTCCCACAATACTGGGGACTAACTCAGGCCAATATCGCAATTAATGGAAGTTAAAACATGATTGAAGACTGCGATCATTTTTACACTGTAAATCGAAAATGTAAACTGTAATTACTATCCAACCCTTAATAGGTGTTCAGAAATACCTAGTTTGCTCAACTAATTATATGTTTGTTCTACTTGGAGATCCTGCTGCGTTAATGATGTGTACAGCAAAGGTGGGTGGGTGGGTGGGTTCATATTCGTACTAGGAACTCTCACTACAGACAAGAGGTCTAGAATCATATTTTTAAGCCTGTCTATGGTTGTAATGCATGGTGGCAGCCTTCAGAGTTGCTCTTCATTCAAATGGATCTAAATGGTTGTTCACTGGCATCTGTTAGGGGGTTTCAGTGTAAAGGATATTGTGCTATACTGACCTTCACTGCATTGTCAAACACCTCCTGCCACACAAGTGAGTTCTTGTTTAGCGCCGTTACAATCTTCACCAGACTGAAACACAAACAGCAACAGTCAGATCCACCTTCAGGGAACACCATACAGGTATATTTAAGACCACACAGTGGTCTACCCAACTTACTTACTTATAGCAATGCTATTACTAGACGAAGGTAAAGATTCAAATTGTGGGTGTGTTTCTGAAATTAAATTCCCTACTGCATATAGGAAGGCGAAAACCCTGATACACATATTCCTTAAACCTACTTCTCAATGTAAAACGATTCTAGTTTTCTGTAGTCGGTCCCAAATCCCATTTTCTTCATAAATTGCTGGATATCTGGGTTGGATTTCCTGGAGAACAAAAAAAAGAAGAAGAAAGCGTGTTTTAAAAGGAACTCTTTAATATGTTTTACTTTATTTGTAAATTGTTATATTATATGCAGCACCTGGGAATACCTGTGCTATAGATACCATGAGCTCCAGCAAATGCTGGCTGCCTGTTCTGTTTCTGTACCTTTTCCCTTGGCTCAGGTTAAACCATCATGGCACCTCTACTCTTCTACTGTAGGCAATTGTTCTGGACGGATAAGTGAGCATTTGTTGAAATCTGAATTAAAGTCTGCTCTCCAGTATGGCTCATAGAATCATGCCATTGTCCTTCGATCACAGCCTTGTCTTTTCCATTATGATTAATACTGACTGGCAACAGAGAAGTGCCTCTCTTTGTATCACACAGGCATTTCTAATTCTGTCCAGAAACTGGATATTCAGTACAATATACAAAAGATTTAAAATAAAATGTCTATTTTACAACCAATATGTATCTTTTAATAGAGATCACCACTGTATAACATTCTACACCAGTTGATGGAAAGAGAACAACATTACAGCTGGACTACCAAACACAACTGTTGCTTAACTAGGACACACCGCTTGTAGATCGGAATGTGCAGAGCATACTTCTACAAAAATAGCCTTACAGCGGGAAAGAGAAGCATTGCTGCAAGACTCAACAGGCCAATGAAACAGACAGTGAGTAAACAGGTCCTGTTACAGACCAAGTTAGACGTCATCAAAACATTGACATAGCATGTGGAAGTCCTGTGCTTGCGTCACTGCTTGGAACACTTTGTGAATAAAGCACAGTGTACTGTACCAGCAGGCGAAGTTGACTTCATCCCCTCCCAGATGCAGGTAGGAGTCTGGAAACACCGAGCTGATTTCATCGAACAGCTTGCTCATGAATTGGTAGGTGGTGTTCAGCATTGGGTTGACAGGTCCGAACGTACCCGAGGGAACTGACCCTTTGTAGCATGCGGTCAGCAAACCTGGCTGTCCTGGGAACACAGAAGCACAACGAGACGTTTGCAAGCTGGGTACTCTGAGAAAGAAGGT
This sequence comes from Polyodon spathula, assembly GCF_017654505.1. Classification (NCBI taxonomy): domain Eukaryota; kingdom Metazoa; phylum Chordata; class Actinopteri; order Acipenseriformes; family Polyodontidae; genus Polyodon; species Polyodon spathula. The sequence continues at coordinate 22,699,535 of NC_054552.1, forward strand.
GATAAGCGCGTTTCTGTGAATCCACAGTTAGAAAGGACCTGCACCACTGCTATCAAGATGTTTTGTTTGTCTCTCATTGTAACGGGGGAGATCTGTGCTGACTCTTCTGGTGTGTTCATAGTGCTGCAGGAAGAGGGCAGCAGCCTTACAATATCCACCTGTTGGTCATGGCAGTGAGGGTGTGTGGGCTTTCCCTCTGAGTGACTGAAAGGCAGGCCTTGGGGGGGATTGCTGGCCCTATAAAATAACGTTCTGCTGTTCCCTCAGCTCTGCCCCTCTAAGAAGTAACAAGCTAGCGGAAGCTCTGGTCCAGGACCGAGAACGGCTGGGAAAAAAACACAGAAACTAAAGAAACCCAAAGAGAAGAAAACAAAAATAGTGGTAGCGGGGAAACCTTGGGCAGACCCCATAAGTGTATAAACAGCAGGCTGAAGGAGCGGTGAACCGTAGGATGGGGACACAGGTTGTGCGGGTAATGACGGCCGGGGTAAAGCTGCCGAGTGCAGCACCTTTTCTTTGTAGTTTTTGATTACTGTCTTTTATTTTCTCTTTTTGATTTTGCCTTTTGTTATTATTACTATTTCAGAGCACTTGTGAAACACCAGAGTATCTGTTTACCTGTGGGTATTCCAGTGGACCTGTTTACCATCGTTGGTATTCAGGCCACAGGCAACAGCGCCCTCTGCGGACTAAAATAAATCATCGCAAATACCAAACAAAAGAATAGCTTTGTCCCACGTCCCGACTGAGGTACTGTCGGGATGCCATTTGTCCTGATTTTTAGTGTAAATGTTGAAAACCCAGGTGTAAAATGTGACATTTTCATTTTCTTGTTAGGAAATTTCAGATATGTGGCTGCTGTACTGTCTCACGGTGCAACAGCATACTACTGGCTTAGGGCATGTTGTTTGAGTGAGTTGTTTGCATTTCAACTATGCGGCTATCCAATCATGTTAACCTGCAGTTTTTCTTGGTGCGTGTGCCTGTGAGTCCGGTTTTACTGGCGAAGAGTCATGTTGGCTGGTGTTGTTGACGAGCCTGTCACTAAAAAGCAAAAAAGACAATGCAAGTACCAAACGCAGTGGGGAAAAAATGAATTCAATCACATGTCTATGGTCAAGTCATCCAATTAGGATTAGGGTTATAATTAGGATTTCACAGACATTTCGCGGAACTGTTTAAACATTAAATACAGCTAATATTTCAGAGCACTATAAAAACCTAAAAATAGTGGTAGTTGCTTCTTTACTGAAACAGAGTGCTGTCATTGGTAAAGGCAAACAACCGTTACTGCTGCCGACATTCTCTGTCTGGTGTGGGCCTGCCCATACATTGAGACTGCACGTCTGCATCCACTGAATTGGGTGGAAGTGTAAGGCAAAGGTTTGCCAAGTTATACAGATGTGGAAATCAATTAGAAACAGTCCCAAAACTCAGTTACCCAAAGGTGTCTGGCATTATTTAATAAAGTCCATATATGCAGCACGTTCGTTGTGATGTTATTTGTCCCAAGTTGTTATTTTATCAGTACTACGTCAAAGAAAACGTGCCTATTGTGGTCTAAAATTCTAGCTGTGTTTAAAAAGTAAGCAGCAGATTGTACGAACGGAGGCAGCAGTGCTTGATTGTACCTGTAGTGCTGATTTAACTTGGGTACAAACAGCACAAGAATACCTTTTTTTGTCTGGGCTGACTTTCCAGTTTGTTTTCTGAAAGCTGTTTGTTTTACATTCTGTTCAGCAGCCTTTGTAGTAGCCATTTGTTTAATGTGTGATTCTAATGCTAATATATATATATATATATATATATATATATATATATATATATATATATATATATATATATATATATATATATATATATATATATATATATAGATATATATATTTTTTTTTTAATTACATTTCTCTAAGTTTTTTTTTTTTTTTTTTGCCTAAATGCAATGCACACAGGAAGGCGAAGGAATAAAAAAAGCCTATCTACAGAAAGCGTTGCTTTCGTTGTGCAGTAGTTCATGAGGTTTCTTTCCTCCCCGACTGAGTGTCCTGATTTTTCACTCTTGCTATCTGGTCACCCTATCTGGAAATAAAATTCATTGAAACCCTAATGTAAGAGAGAACAGCAGTGTGGCTTTATTTTAAAAGGCCAACATGCGTAAAGCAGGCCAAACCAGAAAGTGTGAGAGAAAAAAAACTACTAACTCGAGAGAAAAATTCACAATTAATGGGAATTAAAAAATGATTTAACATACAGTGACCACATCCTGGAATGAACTACAAACTGCAAATATTTAATGCCACGAATATACATTGTTACCAATCCCTCATAAAAAGTCTGTGTCATATGTGTCGGGTACACTGTGTAGTTATGCAAGTGTGTTGCCTTTCCTGCTGCTTGGCCGGTCTAGACTATGACATGGAGGCCTGGATTAAGTATGAGTTTGGGGTTTCAACGTTATTCAAGCTCAAACAAACCAAATTCCTCCATTTGTGGTTGAACAACATATGCTGGAGAAAGGGGTTCCAGGGCAGGTGTCATGACCACAGCAAAAGAAGAGCTGTGTAACTTACGCCCCCCCCCCCCCCCCCCCCCCCCCCCCCCCCCCCCAATTAGTGCTTCCAGTGCAGCACATTTCAAACACAAACGGAAAAAAAAAACATTAATAGGTGTAAAATCAGCCCACTTACCTTTTCCCCAGGACTGTGTGTGCCCCGGGGTATCAAATTCGGGAATAACTCTGATCCCCCACAGCCGGGCATGTTCTATCACCCGCTTGACGTCGCTCATGGTGTAGATGTGGGTCTGGGGGTGGAAGGCACCCTGAAAACAACAGGTCACACATTCATGCCAAGGAAGATCAGTGCTCCAGACTCACGATACAGAATGCGCACACCTTAAATTACTTCCACCTGCCACGCCTGGTGTGGATCAGTAAAAAAAACCTTAAGTGGAGCATGAACACCACAACATACCTTGCTGCTGAGGTTGGGGAAAGTGGGGCTCTGGTAGGGAAAGGAGGGGTCATCCACGATGTGCCAGTGAAACACATTGAACTTGTTGTAGGCCATAGCATCCTGAGAAAGGAGGAAATTCAAAATTCAAACACACACACACATAAAAATGTTTTTTTGAATTTCTGACATTTAACTTATTGGGGTGTATTTAAGCCATCTTAGTCGTTTGTCATAAAAGTATGACAAACTGAGCCATTGGTCTCCAATTCCCTAAATCATTTTTTGTCACAGAAAAACATCTCTGACAAGTTGTACAAAATTAACAGTTGTTTTGTGTCCTGAGCTTAAGTACATTACCAGAGTCTCCAGGATGGAGCGCACAGGTAGGTAGTGTCTGGAGGTGTCCAGTAGGAGTCCTCGGTGTGGAAACCGGGGGAAATCTACCACGTCTGTCTTGTTAATGTAATACTGGGGAGAAAATGATAGAGGAAATTCATTCCCTATTACTGTCAGTGCTCAATGAGAACATGCTACACAGTGCAGGCACACGTCAATACAGTACTGCTACTGCACCCCAGGATTCTAACATGCACATGAGTTTAAAGGCTACTATGTAGTGTGCTTTGCTTATTAGGAAACTAAGAGCTTTTTTTAAGAACCAATCCTAAGAGAGATCTATATAGTCCATACTCAATAAAGTACAACAACAATAAAATAATACCAAACAGTTAAATACATTCAAATTAAAAAAAAAAAAAAAAAACATAATTACACATTTTCATGATGCTAACAGCACATTTAAACCCAGAGAGGCTTGACAACAGAGACATATGTTTTTGTTGACCATTGTTGTTGTTAATGGTAGACCGTGTTTAGGGCCACAGTATTTAAGAAAAAAAACAAAACATTTAACCTAAAAACAGTATTTTACATGTTGTAAATTGCAGACAGTACTTACAGTGCCTTCTTGATCCTGGTAAACAAGCTGGCTGAATGTCTCCAGGCCTTAAAAAAAGATGAATGAAAATTCAAAAGGTTACCTGACATGTACTGCACTGTACAATACAGAAGATGCTGATTTATATGACAAGTACTGCACTGTGCAATACAGAAAAAGCTGCTGCTGAAGCAGGTCGACCAATTAGGTTTCAACCTTCAGCTCGGCTGCTTCAGGGGAAAGGCTGAAGTGTACCCTGACAGACTGATTTAGAAACGGACTAAAGGCTTTTACCTCTGAGCGCTCCCCATACCGACACTGCAGATAGGCTTCCCAATCCATCAGCAATACTGAGCTTATCTGAAACACAGAAACAGCGGGTCAGTGCAAACTACAGAGTACATTCAAACAAGCAGCCACACTGTTACAGCAGCAGGATACTGTTTTTGGAGGAGATATTACTGTCAGCGTAGATTCCAAGACTGGCTATTGGTTTGGTTTATTGCAGGTTTTATGAATGAATAAGAAATTGCCATTGCCCAGAGAAACAATGGGGTCTCTCAACTGATCTAAGTGGAGGCTGATCTAAATTCTGCAGTTGTTTCAAGCATTAAAAGAAGGGGCTTTGCGAAACCACCAAATCTATAACAGTGTGCAAGTATTTTTAGTGTATTTTTTTCTTTGAAAGTAAATAAAATGACATGTTTGGTCCTGTTTCTATTTAAAGAGTGGGTATATTTAAATCTGTCACTTAAAATCAGTTCAGTGATGTGGTAAAAAAAAAAAAAAAGAGGCTAAACTATCCTTTTGGTGTTCCAGGTCAGACAGTTGCGATGTAGTGACAGACTGCTGTGGTAGTCGTGCAGTAGGAGTGAGTACACACTTTATTCCTTAAATGATGAACAGTGTTCCGTTTTGGGTAGGTAAATACTTACAGTCCTCTTTAGAATTGAGGTCTGGAAATCCATCACATCCATCTTTCTGCACATTCACCACCAGAGCTGTGAGGGGCGCACTACCAAAGGAGGACCCATCCGGAGACACGGAACCCGGCTTCTCGTTCCCTGCAACAGAACATTGCAACAGGTTAGTCACGTGGAACTATAAAACTAGGTGCGGGTCCGTCCACGCGGGTCGTTTGTTTCCAAACAATGGTCTTTTTCTTGTAACTTAACGCTATGCTAATGACACTAAAAAAAAAAAAAAAAAAAAAAAAAAAACACACTACAGTTATACGACTGTGTGATGCCAAAGCTTTAACATTTGAAAAGGGATACCGGTATTTACAGAAACGACCTTGTCAACAGTTTTACATCATCAGATATATATTGCTATACCAAGCCAAATTAGTTTCTCTTAGCACTGTGACAAAGGCCTTTACATTGCAACCTACAGAAATATAATATAACTGAGAAAACGCCTTCTTGACGCAGCAATATGTTTTAAAAACTCGTGATTACAAGGATTCCAGAAGAGTTTTGACACCAAAGTTAAGACCAGAGGGACAGGTTAAAATTAAAATAGTCCTCGTGTCAAACACACACACACACACACACACACACACACACACACATATGTGTGTGTGTGTGTGTGTGTAGCGTGCATGGGGTTAGGCAGCAGCAGAGCTGGTAGGTGACAGAATCACATAAGACATAAGCCCGATATACGCTCCTTGCAATAGATTTTTAATTAACCTAAACATATTGGTAAGAATGCAATTAATTTACTTTCATAATTTGTTTTTAACTCGCGGTACCTGTTAGGGGTTTTCCTTCGCTGTATCCGGAGAAGGTGAGCCTGGAGTAGCTTTTGAAAGCCGTATCGAGGACCGTGCATCCCGGTTGGACTGCAGACCCTTTGTCATATAGAAAGTTGAATTCTCGGGGACTGAGTGGGTATCTCTCTGCCGAAGAGGCGAGACTCTGTGGCAGTGGCCACACTCCCTGAGCCGGGGGAACGATCGCCAGCAACAACAAAGCGGCACAGGACAGCTGAAGAAAGTCACTGAGGAAAGACTGGCTTACTTCGGGGGCATTCCAAGAAAAATCCCTGTTTTTGAACATCGCCATACAGCAGGACGGGGACACGGTAGCTGGGATGATTTGTGCTGAAACTGGGTCTTGTTAGACTGAATGCACACAGTTTGGTTTGCAGGGAAAAAGTAACCAATTTCAGCTTCCTGGTCATATGACTCAAAACACACAAGCAACTTAATGTTCAACCCCCAAATTAAAATATGGATCATGTGACTGCACATATGAACGCGCTGAACACATTGCAAGAGATTGGAATCTAGATCTCATACTGTGAAAGAACTAAGTTTTTCAATTAATTTAAATGAGAAAATGTATCTTCATGCGAGTGGCTTACTTTCTGTGTGTGAACGGCGAACTCAGGCTGCTCGGCAAGGGTGTATTGCTGACCTGTAACAATTTTGCCTTGCTGTAGTTGTCAGGAAGTTTAAAAAAAATCCAGAACAAAATAAACAATAGCAATAAAGGAAAAAAAAGAGAAGAGATTGCACCTCTTGGTATGCATTTGAGAACTGTTGATATCACAATCCTATGTTTAATATCAACAATGTAATTTTCGGATATCAACAATTCTATTTTCGATCTAAAAATAACATTCATAATTGTTGATAGCAACAATTCTATTTCGAGAAAAAGGATGGAGACATTTCTAGCAACGTGAACTGGTCGCCTTTTGCCACACTCAATATGGCCACTTCTAACTTATTTATTTATTGATGGCCGCCGCATTCAACATGGCGCTGTTGCTCAACCATTGAACGCCTCGGCAAAGACTGTTTGCTGATTTGTGTGACGTTTAGGCAGCGTAAGCGTGTGACGCGGCGTCCCTTTGTTGGTTCAGCAGCGGTGGCGCTGGTGTTGTTATATTCTCTGCGGCTGAAAATTTTGAAGTCTGTGGAAACCTTTTTTTTTTTTTTTTTTTTTTGTAAATATATTTTTTTCATTTGGATCTTTTACCTGAATCCGACTAATATAGTAATGGACTCGGACGAAGGATACAATTATGAATTCGACGACGAAGAGGAGTGCAGCGAAGATAGCGCTGAAGAGGAGCTCGAAGACGACACCCTGGAGCTCGGAGAGGTGGAGTTGGTCGATCCTGCGGAGGCCGGCGGCGAGCGGGATGTGTGCGGGGAGACCGGGAGCAGCGGCCTGGGGCCCGGCCAAGACGAGGAGGATTACCGCTTTGAGGTGCTCACCGCGGATCAGATCCTCCAACACATGGTGGAGTGTATCAGGGAGGTCAACGAGGTCATCCAGGTGAGATGTCAGAAGATAATTAGGCTGCAGGAAAGCCCGGGGATGTGCAGGGGGAGATAGGCCAGAGACAATTGTGGCGATAAGCGCGTTTGGGCTTTGGTTAAGGAAGACGGTGGAAATAAGCAAATCTGAGACAAGTGGATGGAATAAGTAACTATAAATATTACACGTTCCTTTGAAAATTAATATAATAGGAATGTTCCACTGTCTGTCTGTTGAATGACAGTCGGAGGGCGGTGTTCGGTTTGTGTTTGTGCTGGGATGTCACTGGGGATCGGGTAGTTTTTCGGGAGCAAAGGGCCATGTATGTACCTTGCGGATATCAAGTGAAGAAAAACCTATTTGTACAGATGAAGAAAATGTTGATACCTGGAGTATCTTAGACCTAAGTGTTTTTTTAAGGCCCAACAACATGGCGGAACTGGTGTTTCGGTGACTAACACATTGAACAATAGAAATAGTTTATTTTTAACTGTTACCCTTTGTGTCAGTTTACTCGTCAGGAAATTCTGAACCCGACTGGGGGTATCCGACGTGTCAGTATTGCTATCACTAAGCCCAAACTCTGTCCACACATGTACATTACAATTTGACACTTTCTTTTTCTCAAAGCAAAATACAACTGAAATATGATTGTATTGAATACGGTACAGTCGTAAACTTTTAGGATTAAGAACATTTCTTGGTAGTTCACTTTACTATCGGATTTATATAACCTTTTAATTGTGTAATTGGGTAGACGGGTTTTTGAAATACACATTTAGGGCAACTTTTACCGATTCGCTTCCGGAATTTTCACCATTTTGTGTTAGTTTTTGATTTGTTCGTAGTAGCCCTACATTGTAAACATGACTGTAGTGTCGTGATATTTTCTTGAAATTACACCTGCCGTTTTTTAAACGATTGTAAAAGTATAATTGACAAGTTTTAGTTGTTAGTAATATGTGGGTGTTGTACAGTGAACTAAAAGGCCATACAATCTTTATCCATACGTCTTTATTTAATGAATGTCACCACAGTAGTGTAATAGTTGAAAATACAGCACAGTCACGAATATAGAAAGCGCTCAAAAGCAGTGGGAGATGGGCCTTGCTGGCAACATTGTTATTTATTCATATACATATATACTGGCTAATATGAGAATAATACCGAGATGAAAAGCTGATGGTTGATGTGTAGACAGGCAAGTGGAACACAGTCAGGTAAGGTGATTACATTTTCAGTGTCTTAAGGGTTTGTGGAAGGGTTATTCTCAGACTTGTGCATAATTTATGGCAGTAATATAAGCAGGGCTCCAGAACAGTGTATTTTATTACTTCCTGTGACATTTTCCTTTCCATCCATGCAAAGCTTGAATCAAATTTACCTTTGAAAATAATCAAATGTGTTATACTGAACGAGTGACAATATTGATAAATCATTTTGCTCAGAATGCACTCTTAGATAATAAAAAAATAGTAATTGG